>NW_015112762.1:196984-208167 GCF_001443285.1 Poecilia latipinna | reverse complement strand
AAAAGGGGGGCTTTTTTTTTTTTTTTTTGGGGGGGGGGGGGGGGGGGGTTTAAAATGGTGGAAGAAAGTACAACCCCTGGCAAAAAGTATGGAATCACCAGTCTTGGATGAGCACTCATTCAGACATTTCATGCTGTAAAACAAACTCAGATCAAAAACATGATACAATAATAATGGAATGACCTTATTATTATATCGTGTTTTTTGATCTGAATTTGTTTTACAGCATGAAATGTCTGAATGAGTGCTCATCCAAGACTGGTGATTCCATACTTTTTGCCAGGGGTTGTATTTTAAAGTACAATATTATATAATCTGTAAACTAATATTTGCTGGTTTTCTATGATAATGATTTTATGCGTTTTATTTTTCTAATTAAGCATGTCATGTTGAAGGCTTTGTGTCCACCAGGTGGCAGTCTCATTCCTCTGCAGATCTCTGTCATACAGACTGCAGCATGAAATATTACTGAAGCTGATTCTGAAGGTATAATTTTCTCCTTTTGATAAGCATTCACTTCTGATTTTTTTTCCACATTGTATACATAATAAAGTGTCAAAACAAAGCTTTCCACACAATCAGTCCCAGCATTGTAGAACATGGGCTGTAATCCATGTTTTCCATCTCATCTGCTGTATAATTCTTATTTTGTAGCTAATGTCCACAAATCTGCTGAACTAAATTTATTTTTAAAATGTTCTATTAAAACCTATGTTTTTCAGTCCTTGCATTTTCACAGCTTTTCATTTCTAAACACAATGGGCATTAGAAATACACAAATTTCATCAAACCTCTTATTTTTGTTTGCTAGGTTTTGTTTTGCAGATACATTTTCTATACTTTAAGCATTTTAATATTTTTATTATATTTTTATATATCATTATGTGTCAGTTTTACCTATTTTTATTTAGTCTCAGCCAAAAAAGTGTAAATAGCTGTTGGTTGAAACAGAATAATCTCAAAATATTTCTTGAGGGATGATAGAAATAATTCTACACTTGTGAAATAGTTGAACAGTAAATAATCCAAGTAATGGACAGAAAGCAAATACCATTTCTGTACGATGATGGGCCTGGTTCTCAGAAGTCAAAGTTTGTTTAATGTCAATGAAAAAGATTAATACTTAAATTTTAAAACTGAAGATTGTCACTGAAATTACTAATGATTAACTGAATAGAACTAGAAAATAAAACCCAAGAATCAGGAGCTCATAGGATTCTCAGAAACCTAAAGTAAAGACTTTATTACCAACTTCTGATTTTAATAACTAATTTTAACCTGAAGTAGAATGGGACTGTAGGAAATGAAATGTTTTCAGACCCACTTTGGATTCACTCAACGTCTTGACCCTCAGGACAGTTAACCTGTGTGCCTTGGAATCTGCTTTGACTAGACCAGTGGCCGGGTTGATCTGGAAAAATACTTTTAATACTTAATACTTTTAAATTAATTGTTTAAAAAAAAACAAAAAAAAAACTAAGTCTTGTATATTAAAAACAGACATTCAAGTGTCAGATCATGTATTAAAACACTTACCTTTTCTACAAACATTAATAAAAGAAGAGTTACCCAACGGACACAAAGCCTTTCAACAGATTTGAACCTCATGGGAATTTAGTTCTGAATGTGCTATCTGTGTTAGTGCTAATGTTAGGCTAGCATTAATGTGAGCCCTGATTGGTGGAGAAAATCTCAACACTTTCACTTTCAAGTGAGCTAACAGAAAAGTCCACTTCCATGTTATTACAGTAATCTTTTATAAGATTACTGTAATTTTGCCTGTGATTTTTTTCTGCTTACTGTATGCTCAACTAAGCTAGCTGGATGCAGTATGCTGACAGAGTACATACTTTCTGTTTTTTTTTTAAGAGAATTAAAGTTGCAAGTTAGGCTAAGCTACTGTTCTCTCCACTGAGAAATGTCACAGCTAAGAATAGATTAATAAAAATAATATATCTTTCCAATGTGTTTCTTTGTTATTCACTGTCATTTTCCTAAACATACCAGGACATACAAAGATGTCTAAATTATCACTGGAACACTTTAGTTTTATAATTTATGTATACACTAAAAGTGCATTTTATATCGGCTCTGAATTTTCAATAAGCAAAATAAATTGATAAAAATAAACCTACTAAAAGTTGGTCACCGAAACCAAGTAAGGAGGTTATGAGGTATTCTGGCCAATTTAGTAAAAAAAAAAAATTAAAGGTTTTTCTCATTAAATCCGAAGTGGAAAAATGTCTGTTATGAAAACAATCCAAAGCAACCTTGATTCAAAGCGTTAGGATGGATAAAATAATTTTGCCATTCTATATTTAAACAAACAACAATGCAGAACCTGATAACTTCTGAAAATCAAGCAAGAACAGTTTTAGACTGTCTCCATTCATCTAAATGAATGTTAGCTAGCATTTATCAAGTGTCATTTGGCAGTATATTAGATGGTGCCAAGTGTTAAAAAGCAGTAAAATTCTGACTGATCTTTTTCAGACATTCATGTCTTGATTTGGTGTGGAGAACATTAGACATCTCATCATTTCTCTTTTCTAAATAATGTTCCTGTTTGTTCCTCCAATAAGCACACATCATCTGTGTTGCAAAGAAGATAATATATCTACATATGTTTCCAACTCTGACATGGCAGTGTTTAAGATCAACTTTGGTCATTAAATAGTAAATAAAACAGACAAGATTATTACTGACTTTAACTCAAAAACAACAAAAAACCCTCCAGCTTCATAGATCTGGGTTATAGACCCTGTAACCCCCCTCATGGTGAAGTCTTTATCCAATCCCAGAAGACCCTGGTGAGAGGAGACGTACCACCAGTCCATCAAAAGACCAACTAAGAGATCTAAAGGACAGACGGCTACGCATGCAGACACTCACACAAAAGTAATTTGAAGTCAACACTTAAATTTAACTCATATTTCTGGCTAAGTGTTCATATTTCACCAGCAGAGGGAGGGAGCCGGCTTCAGTCTGCAGCTCACTCTCATCTGGGGTCATCGAGTGGAGCTGATGGAGCGAAGAGACAGGGAATGAGGTCATTGCAGCTCTGTAGGGCTTGGCTCAGTTGGCTGCTTGTCAACCATTTGACTCCAGCGAATTCTCTGAAAGCCCACATGGCCACAGACAGCAAAAACCATCACAAAGTGCAGCACCACATAACCGGCAGAGCTGGGAAGGAACAGAGAACGGGTATAAACAAAAGAACGGGCATAAATTAGCACTTTCTGATATTTTGTGTATGAAAATATAGAACCGTGATAAAATATGCTAACGTTGAAGAAATAAAAACATTTTCTATACACAGAAATGTAATTTTTGTAACTCTTAAATTTCTGACAAAAATCTTGGGGTAAGATTTTTGTTAGGAAAATCTAACCCAAAATCACCGGCAGGACATACAGAGATTGTAGAAGATTGAATTTGCTGAACAAAACAAACAAATCTGAAACTTTACAGCAACTAAAACATAAAATGTGATGAAAATGACTGAAAGTCAGCGCTTGTCTGCTGATCTAGCTTATGGTTTGGCACGAAAAAAAAATGCTCCACATAAGACCTGTTTGAGACTGAAGCGTTTGAGACTGAAGCAAGAAAACAAGGAACTTCACAAGCTTGTGTTAAACCTTCGAAGAAAAATTGAGCACCTGAACAGCAGGAAAAAAATAACGAGACCAAAGACTTAGAAGCACAAAGCAAGATGCTCTTGAATGAAAATGATGCTCAAAAACCCCAGCTCTATTTTCTCAATGACCAGTATGAGAAAGCTAAACTTAAAATTCATCAGCTGAAAATTGCTGGGAATGTCCTGGAGATGTCAAATGTGTCCCTAAAATGGAAACTTAAGGCAAATATAGAAAAAGCAGAGGCATCAATGAGTGATAAAGTTGGACTGTGTTTCAAAAGAATTTTGTTACCAAAGCCAGTTTGACAGAGTCAAGGAAGGAAAAGACAGGCTAGGCCAAGACAACTTGGATTTGAAGAAATACATTTCTCTGATTAGTAACAAGTTGGCAGAAATTGGCAGAGAATTTTAACAGGAAGTGCAGAAACTGAAAAAAACTGGGAACCATGGGGGACACCAGTATCAGGAGCCTTGGGGGGGGGGCCGGTATAGTGTTGTGGTACTTGAGACTGGTCTTGGTCTTGAGACCGGCCTTGATTGTGTAGGTCTTGTCTCAGCTGCCTTTGGTCTTGGTCTTGCTTCAGTCTTGGACATTGAGGACATACATGACGATTCAAATCCAAGCAATAATGTGACTTACATAAGACATGTTGTTGTTACCACTGCCACTAGGGCTGCCACCTTTCTGAAATTAAAATAAGGGACCCCCACCACGGCCCGTGTCGTCCTACTTTCATGGGGTGGGATAGCCACTGCAGTGATAAGGCAACATTTTATTGCAGTAATTTTTGTTAACAAAAGTGATCCATAGAGCAATCGTTCATACATAGAGGTGAAAATGACGTCCCGCACGTGCAACAATGCTGTGACCAAAG
Source organism: Poecilia latipinna (assembly GCF_001443285.1). Classification (NCBI taxonomy): domain Eukaryota; kingdom Metazoa; phylum Chordata; class Actinopteri; order Cyprinodontiformes; family Poeciliidae; genus Poecilia; species Poecilia latipinna. The sequence continues at coordinate 203,655 of NW_015112762.1, read as the reverse complement.
TCTTCAATATTGTGCTATGACATTCACAAATGAGCAGACAGTGGTGGTTTCTGACATTGGTCATATGAGTAACCACCCAGGGCGTTATCTTGCTAGGGATGACATCAGACCTATGCAGATTGTGGCACAGAGATGGAAGCAAAGCAGAACATTGAATAGTTTGAATTGATAATCATAATTTATTTAAACTCTAAGCATTTAATATCTGCATGTTTTTATGAAAATGTGGATCTTTCAGATCACTGAGAAGCAATTTTGATCATATTTCACATTTTATTGTGTCATGTAGTGCGGGGTGCTGGTCTTGGTCTTCCTCAGTCTTCGTCTTACTTGATCTTGGACCCTAAAAGTCTTGGTCTTGTCTCGTTCTCGACAAGACCGAGACAAGACCAAGACTGGTTTTGACTTGGTCTCGGGTTCGGTGGTCTTGACTACAACGCTGTGTAACCACACATAATCCAGTTTATTGCATCAATTTAGACAGATTGAAGTAAAATTCTTTATACTTGTGTTCAATTATAGTTGTAATTGAATGCAGTTAGGTTCATTTTATTATGCCAAACAAAAACTTTTCTACCTAACCATTTTCATTGTCTTTTGGATGGTAACACTTTATTTGAGGGGAGCTGCATAAAGCTGACATGACACTGTCATTGACATGACATAACTCCTGTCTTGAACATGAAGGAGTCTTCAGGAATGTTTATGACTGTTGTCATGAAGTGTCATTTGGCAAATAGTGACACTGTTAATGCAAAGTTGACACTTTTAATGGAGCTTTAATTCAACTTCAAATGTCTGGCTACCATAATGGCAATTACCTGTAATGACTACTTTAAAGAATTGGCAATATATTCTTTAATGCACTGTTCTTGGTGAAATAAACATGAACTAAAAATGTGGTATGGTCAACAATTAGGGACTTTTTAGCAACTGACAGATCCTCCATCCATCTTTGTGCAAACTAATGAGAACTACATACCCCTAATTCCAGGGAGAGATTACTTTGGAAGAAAATATTCCCCAACAAGGTATTTAAAACAAAACCACCCTTTCTTGGTTGTTTCCTACTAAGAAAAAACGTCCAACATTCAGCTTAACATTGAACTTCTACTTGTTTTCTCACACGCCGGTCTTTGGCATGCGGTCCTCCCTTTCCTCTTCCAGGACCTCTTTGTGTCACGTTTGGGCTTGTGCACCATGTACAAACACATGCACTCCTCTTATTGTGTCTCGCTCTCAGTAAACCCAATATCCTCTGAGCCCCAGGGGTTTTAGAGTGTAAAGGCAGCATGGAGGCAGGAAGAGAGAGACTGCATTATCCACATCAAAGAGCGAGAGTTATCAGGCATAATCAATGCTGCCCCATTACGCACTCCAGTCGGCCACACTCGCTCACACTCGCTCTCTAATGAGATCAATATGCTTTATTGGTGTGAATGAGAGTGTGATATGGTTATTGGAGAAAAAAAGGAACAATTTATCAACAATGTGCAATGCTCTTAAAAGGACAATTAAACCACTGAAAGTTTAGACCCAAGCCAACTATTCTCCCAAATGTTTTGTGGATAACCCTGTACATCAAAAATCAATAAGCATCATGACTAACTCACAACTAACTCACCCCTGAAGCATCTTTTACGTACCGAGGTCAACAATTTGTTAATGACTTCATTAAAGTTACCTTGTTAATTAACTAACAGAAACCAAACACTACAGTCTTTGAGAGCTTTGGATTTGCCAAACCTAATAATGAAGTCAGATAAACAATGGGTAAAGAGAAGACTAAAGTTATATAGTGGTACTCAGTAACAAAGCAATGTCACTGAGCTAATGAATTGCCTTTTTTTTCCCCCAAACAGAATTATATGCAAGAGTTGGAATATGTAAACAGCAGTGAGAGTAATCTTTGGATAGGGAAGAAAATATTCATTGAGGAGTCAGGATAAACGTTTCTTATAGAAAACATTTTTCAAGAGAGCATTCCTCTATCGCCAAAAAATAAATACAAAAACAGTTTTCACATATTTGTTAAAGCTGTCACCATGTTGTGACTGTATAATATGACATAGATAATATGTGAAAAGATCAATCTCTCCCACCTCCTCCATGTGCTACTATTGCTGTCTGAAGAAATGCACCAATCCTGGTCAAAAACAACCAATCATAGCCAGGAGGAGTGTCTTAGTGCTGTCCACCAACCTCCGGTATGCGCTGCTAAATGTGTTAATTGTGGAGAAACCAACTTACTGTTACAGGAAACTATTTATCCTCCATCATCAGTAGTCATGCTAACTAGTCGGAGTATTCATGGGAGTGAATATTCAGGCGAACTAAGCTGTAGCATTTCAGAGAAACAGGAGGTTGTTAGCGGCACATAGACAACAGTAATTGTCTATGTGCAGTGTCTCTGTCATCCAGACAGAGACACTGCTCTGTCTGGATGTTTCAGACAGAGCAGTGTATTTGTTCAGATGACAGGGAGACATAGGGGCAAGGCAGAGGAGCTCTATTTTTTGATAGATTATTTGTCTCATTATATATTGTCACAACATAACAAATATGTAAAAAAAAACAAAAAAAAAACATATGTTTTATAAAGGTTATATACCCCAGCGTTAAGTGAAGTGTTTTGTACTTCATTACTTTTCATCAAGCAATTACTGATGGTTAAATTGGGTTGTGATATGTAGGGACTCTAATTGGGCAATTGGGAGGGAAGGCTTGTTTTCAATGCACAGTAAATACTAGTAGCTCTGAGACAGAAGTTAGATTCTTTTCAGTGTTAGCGATGTGTTGTCTTATGTTACTTATCCTGAGTTTACTCAGCTAACTTACATAGTGTTCCTTTAAGTGGCAAAAAAGTCCCATATTAAGACATATTTGTTTGTAAACAAAATAACCGAAAAAAGAAAAGTAACTGAAAAGCATTTTAATTTAATTGAAATTTAATCTAAATGTTACTTTTTAGATTTTTTTTCTAATGAATTTCTAAGAGTAGCCATTGATTTTCTATCCCTGTGGATTATAACTACAATTTGAAAAAGAGGCTCAATATTTAAGCTAGTAGGCTGGACTAGGACATGCATTGATCTTCCCAGGCACAGCGAACAGGATGGCGAGGCTGGTAATATGTTAGATAGCTGCAGCAATGAGAGGCATCTTGTGGTCATCAAGTGTCCAATACAACCAGTCTGGAATCTCTAGATGATAAGTGATTGCTTAGGAGTGATGCTTGGAAAATACTTTCAACCCTCTTCCATGTTCATCTCAGTCCAAATAGAAAACCTTCTGAAGAGACCACAAGGAGAGGACCAGGACACTCACCAAATGTACAAAGAGGATCAACATGCTATTAGACTATTTTCAAACAAGTACGACTGGTCATACTTTTACTACTTCCACTGGTACTTAGAAGAACCTTCTTCTATTACAAGGTAAGTATAAATCAAATGTACCACTTCAAGCTAAACTGGATCGACATTATGTGCTAGGACTTAGTTTTGGATGGCCCGGGTCCAAGTTAACTCCTGACTGAGTATTTTCTCAACTAAACAACATTCTTTTTCCTAAGTGAGTCAAGCTGCATTTAACAAATCTTACAACAAAGAGTTGAGAAATTATACTAAAAAGACTAAATTAAATCATATGAGACAGGGTACATAAAGGATAAATGATAGCAGTTAGCATAGCAACATGGAACTTGTTTGGTTGATATGGTAGGCAACCTCTCATGCATCATGAAATGTAAATAGAAAAGTGAGTGAAACAAACTTTCTAAAACCTGTTTCTTACTTAAAAATTTTCTGAATGTAATCTGTCTGCACATTCTCAGCTTTTCCCCAAGTCACAGACATCACAACTTTCTGCCTCCCCACCCTGCCAGGAAAGTGTTGACAGCTCTCATCTTTCATCCATTTGATGTAATTAGGCTCCTCTCTACACATTTGAAGCTTTCCATTCACATTTTATTGTGGGATGAGCTCAGCTTTTCCTGCCGCAACAAAAACCGCTGGTACATCTATGGTTCTTAGATGATGCCTTACAAAACTTCTGGATGAAAGGACAAACCACTTGTTAGAGCATCTGGTGCAGCTGATCAATAACCATTTTTACAGAAACCTTTTTAGTCTCGAGTTGTACATATGTTTTGACACAAAAACGTATGTACAAAAAAGCATGTTCAGATTTTTTCCAAACATGTGTCACTTATTTTGTTGTTGCTCATCACAGAGATCTTCTTTGAGTGAAGTGGCCCTGGGCATGTGCAAATATTACCTTAATGATAGATTTGGGCTAGTTCATTCAGTAAAGGCACCCTGATGACTGCTTTAGCTAAAACTTGTGGCTTACATGTTACATGTTGATGTCTAATGTAATCAATGTCTAAACAAAAATATGTTTTTTAGTTACAGAAATGTGAGAACACCCTGAACCCTAGTTGCTAATATCCAAACTCTTTGGATTGAAATAACTTCAGGGAAATGCTTCTTGTAGCCATTTACCAACGTCAGAGGCTTGATGGATGGACTTCGGTCTGACAAAGGTTTGATGTGTTCAAAGGGTCCTTCTTGCACATCTCCAATGAAGGTTAAACTTTTGTAGTCTCTTTCTGATTGTACATACATGTCTTGTAGGGTTTGTTTTTGGAGACTGCTTTTAACATATAATGTTCTGCTTGCAGGATAAACTTGCATGAATGATCAGACCATTATAAATTGGCTGCTGATTTAAATGTCCTCCACTTGTGGGCTCAGCAGTGTTGGGTTCAGTGAAAAACATTAGTTGAGTTAATTTGAAGAACTAATCATAAACATTAGGTCTGCTAATGTTACCAACCATGGTAAACACTGAGTTCCTTTAAATTTTGACTAAAAACCCCACCTGTTTAGAGTTGCTTTTGAAATATAATCATGAAACATTAATCAATAATCTGATGTGTAATGACGGCAAAATGTAATGTTGTTGACTGTTCTATGACAGCTTTCTTTTATGATTTAAAATTGTCTTCATTACAAATATAACATCAAACAGTACGTTAAAATATGTCAGAATAATATTTGATTCAATGAGTATAACTGAGGAAGACTGTTAGCTTTTCTCTAAGCTCCACATTAAGTGTAGAAGTGGATATTAAGCGTGAACAATGCAGTATTATCAGGGCTGTAGTTCCCACTATGGCCACCAGAGTGCGGAAATACCCCGCTCTGAATATAGAGGTGAGTTCGTAGAACTGCAGCTGGTTTCTGATTTTTGTTGACTTGGTCTTTGGATTCTAATCAATTAAATCAAACCATGTTTGAAACAGGCAGCTGGTGCTGACCTCCTGCAGGGTGTTCCACAGTTCTTCGTCTGAGTGTTGGTTAAAAGGGTCCAGGTTCTTCCTCATGGAGCCTGTGAACAGCATTGGGTCCTGGAAACAAAACTAACTGGGTTCACAAGTCACAGAATTTATAATAAAATGTTAAAAATCCACCTCTGTGTATTTAAACCTTAGAATAAAAGCTTCTGACATGTTCACAGCAAAACATGGTGGTGTCAGCATCAGGCTATGGGAAGGATCTTCTTCAAAGACAGAGAATATTCTCAGTTTAATGAGAATATGGACAAAGCTGGACAGAGGATAAACATACAGCCAGAGAGACAAATCTGTGTGTAAGAATGGCCCAGTTAAAGTCCAGACCTGAATTCAGTTGAGAATATTTGGCAAAACGTCCATAATGCTGTTCACATTAATCATATTGTTGCAGGCTTAAGAACACAGAAAGAATTAAATTGAGATGGAAAATCCTGCAAACTCTAAAGAAAATGCTTGCAAACAACAAATCGACAAATTGAGAGAAGTAAAAAAATTGTAAAGTAGTGCAAAGCAGAGAAAAAAAAAAAAACTTAAGTTCTCACAAAGAAACACATTTAGAGATGAACAATTTATCTATTGGTGTTTTCTGTTTGTATCAACGCAAAGTAGTGCATTATTGTGCACTGGAAGGGAAATAATAAATAGTTTGCAGTAAAATATTAGGGCGCTCAGATGAGATGAAATGTAATTTTATATATATGTAACAGGGTTTTAATTTAACAGACTGAAGTCTAGCAGCTTCTGCCCCCACAGTAACAGACATCAACCTCCTTTTCTGCAAAAACACAAAATCTTATCCAGTATTTTTGATCTAATTTGTTATGTAAATTTCTTAATGCACTGGAAATAAGACAAAACTAACTTAAAAGTAACTTTTTGGCAAGATATAGGAATTTGTTTTAAAAATAGGAAAGAAATACTGGTTCCATGGTTATGGGACTACAAAAAACTCCAGCAGTGACAAGCAACAAGTCAACAAGTCATTGTTTCTTCTGTATTTATTTAACCTGCAGAAGTCAAGGTTTTGTGTAGTTGTCTTCTATGGCTGAAAGAGAACAACTGTTAAAAAGAAAGAAACAATGTCTGATTAACTTGCCACAAGAGGGCTTGAAACAGGAACCGTTGAATGCATTAAAGTTATATTTACTGCCAAAATAATAACAAAGTATTATATTATCATTTAAGAATATATACTAAACAATCTTCTATCTGGTTTATATCAAAAGAAGAAATATAACAAAATATCAGCAACTTTTTACAATGTAACTTACTCAAATAAAGCTTAATGGCAATGTGAGGGAGAGGAAGTTAC
>NW_015112762.1:191415-191947 GCF_001443285.1 Poecilia latipinna | reverse complement strand
ATCACAAATTGAGATTGACGAGGTACAACACAAATGCTACGTCAGGGGGGAGGAGCCTGGATGTAAGGTCAGGGGGGAGTTAACTACAACTACCCGCCCAGAGACTGGGTATGTAGCCCCAGTAATGAACGAACCATCTGAGCTGAACGAGGCAGCAACTGACCTGAGAGACAGAATCATGGCCCGAATGAACACCAGACAACCCCGACGCCAACTACAGCAGCTGAGTGAAGTACCATCAGAAAGTCTCATTGAAGATGTGAATGCAGCATTGAGAACGATCCCTACCAACACCATAACAGAAACCAATGAGCTGATATACAACTCAGCATCAGTGATCCTTGAAATGCTCGGCTATAAGAGCAACCATGAGACCCAATATCCACCATGGAAAAGACTCGAAACTGCCAAACAAAGACTCCAAGCCTTGGCCAGCCGCCTAAAGAGATACACAAGAGAGAATGAAGCCAGGAGGATTAACCGGCTCTTCTCCACCCAACCAGCTAAAGTGTACTCTGGAGACTGAACAATA
>NW_015112762.1:157806-185957 GCF_001443285.1 Poecilia latipinna | reverse complement strand
CCAAGCCTCTGGTAGAGGACCCGAGCTCAGAGGATGAAAGAGACCACCCGCGGAGGGTGAGAAGGGAATTTTTTTGTATACTCTCCTGCATCCTGCATGTTTTGAACATTTCCCTCCTGCTACACATCAGAGTCAGATGAATGGGTGATTAAGAGGCTTCTGTTGCACTTGATGGTTTGCTGAGGATGCTGGATCAGGGACACATCCGGAGCATTCAGGACATTGGGCCCTTGGGGTCAGGATTTAGAACACATTACTTTATACAATAAGTCTGTTTTTGTTAACGATATAAAAATGTCCACCCTACAAAGTGTAAAGATTTATTGTATTGGCTGCTGCTTCTTCTGTTAAAGTCCCTTCAGGCGACTTTTCTATATAAAAATAATCTGAACTGAATTGGATTGAATTTTGGTTGTTTTATATTTTCTTCTTTCAGCCAGTCATATGTGGAAGAAAAGTGAACTCAGTGACATCCAGAGTAATTGATTAACTGTAGGAAAATAAATTGTGAGCCTAAAGAAATCCCCCTCCCTGTCTCTCCTTCTTCATGTATCTCCTAATGTCTCGACCCTGGTTTCTCTTACCTAATTCTATCTGCTGATCCATCCATCAGAGTCTTGTTGTTTCTCTCCTCTCACACACCCTGTTCTCTCCCTATTGGCTTGTATCTCATCGTGTCTCTTTGCCACTCTCCCTCCCATCATCCTCTCTCCATCCTCTTTCTCTCTCTCCGTTGATGAGGTAGTGAATGAGAGGCTGAGCGAATAAGTACGGACTAGCGGGCGTAGCCGCTGATGCACTCCTGGTCATTAATAAAACTTTTATACAGTCAGGAAATGCATTTGAGCCCCGGTGGCTGGAGCTCCTCTCAGACGCACAGGAAATGGGCGCTTGGCCGACGGCCAATCCTGCTATTTCAGGGGGATCGTCCGGAGCCAATCAAGCTTTGCTTGGCCAGTTAATGGATCGGTGGCTCTGCTCTTCTCTACACCCAAATATCAGCAGCAATTAGAGGATGTGTGGTAGGTTGCACAAATGCAACAAAGTGGTCAGTTAGATTAGACTGGGTACCAAATCAGACATCTTATGCAATAAAAAACTACAAGAGAGTCACTTCTTGTACATGATTTTCTGCACACGTCACTCTTATTACAGTTTTTCTTCATATTGTACCAAAAAGAACTGTTAAGACATTGCATGAAGTCCTAATTATGTCATTCCTTATTTCCTTAGCCTGTCTTTTCAAATTACCACAATGTTTTATAATTAAGTTATATTAAATTTAGAAAATAATTTTTCAATCCCAAAGGTAAAATACATGTTTTTGTAACTCATATTATCTAAGTTCCTCCAACTAATAGTTGTAGGTACTAGGTAGTGATGGCTTTGAGCAGGAGGGCCCTGAAAAACGTCTGACTGAAGTCAAGTCAAATTTACTTGCATAGGACATTTCTGCAACAAGGCAGTTCAAAGTACTTTACATGATTAAACGCATGGCACAATTAACAGACAACAAATGAAGTACATTACAGTGGCAGTACCACTGTAGGTAGTTTTGTCTTCCTTCAAATGTTTGTTTTTCACCTGATTTTGAGGATACAGTACATTATGCAATTCTTGTTAGCTACCAGGATTGGTTGAAAAATAAGTGCAAAGCAGTCAAAATCCAAAGAACATCTCTAAAAAAATGCTTGAAAAATCATCATTCGAGACTCCCTATCAAGCATAAAATAAATTTAAAGGCAGTTCAAACAGTGAGATTTTGGGTCATAGAAAAATTAGATAATTTATTGAAATATGATTCAAGCATTTCTTGGATTGCCTCTATAAGAGAACCATCAAGCCTTTTTGTTAAATTGTATAACAGATATAAACTGATAATTAGAAATCTCAGCACAGATGAATGTTTTGTAAATCCCCTAACTTTTCTTGGACTATTGCTGCAAATTTGCCTCAAACTGCTTCCAGTCATAGTGAAGTGTAAGTGGCACACATATCTTATGAACATCTTGAAAGCATGGTGATTGTTAATAAACCCAGGTAATAAGGAGTTGACCTTTGACTGCATGGTAATTAACAATTCCCATGAAAGCATGGTAATTGATAATATTACCTCCTTACTAAAAGTTAAACTTTGACTGCAGGACTTACTGTAATAGTGATATCTCCAGAACGAGTTGGACAAAAGTAGACTGAGAGAACTAATGTGTACATCCTTTGTCAAACTGCAAAGTACTAACTTGCCATGCAGCCATCTACACATCACTTATACCTCATTCTGCTCCAATCTCCAACTTTTGTTTTCTCTCTCAATACACCCTGAAATCTTACAGTTGTTACAAATTCTTACAGCCTTATTGTAGCACTACTATATTTTATAGGACACATTTTGAAAAAGAACAGCTGGCAGAGTTATTTGGATACGTCACTGCCTTGCCAATTTCTGGAAGAAGGCCAGAATTGTCTCTCTCACATGAAAGGAAATTGATTAGGATGTGCTGGAATAACCCTGGAACCTCCAAAGCTTAGGCTTGAAATGAACTGGAAGCTGCAGGAACTCCTGTAGCAGTGTTGTGTGACCAAGAAAGAGCCCCTTTTCAAAATTTATACTTGTCAAAATGCCGTCTCGAGAAACATTTTTATAGTCAAACGAGACCAAACTGGAGGCATTTCAGAACTGCAGGAAGTATGTCTGAAGGAGCCAAACTGATGCTTTAAAACTAAAGAACATGCATGGTGGTGTTGGCATTCTGCAGTGGGGGTGTGCTAATGCATGAAGTAAGGCTTTACCTCTGAATTCTCAAGCGTCACTTCAAATCACTCAGTGGACAGCAAGATTCTGGGATTATCTGTATCAAACATTTTGAGCTGTGCTTTAAAGCTTGGTCTGACAGCGGACGTTGAGCACATCAAGCAAGGTTTACATTCACCCACATAAACTCAGATAAAAGCACTCAGTAAAATAATGTAAGTAGTTCTGGTCACATGACACGCATATGTAAGTTGTGTTGTGTAAGTTGACTCTCATTTGCTCTATGGGTGGAATTTCTGTTCTGTGTCCAGGAGATGTTTGTCACTATCATGCAATGTTGTCCTATACAGATACACAGAAACTCAGTGTGGAGTGTGGAAAGAAGAGAGCCGGCAGAAATAAATGACTTTGTCAGCTGGATGCTCTTAATCAGGCCATGTATCATTGATCTCTGCATGACCCAGAACATTACTTCCCATCTACTACTTTCATCTCAGTCAACTTATTTTTGCTTAGTTGGCATCCATGTTTGACTATCTGCAGAATGAAGTAGGTTTTTAAATGTTACAAGAGCATTTTCAAGCTAATAACAGAAAGACAGTTTGAAGAGAAACCGATTAACAAAATTTTGGTTATGAATAATCTGACCTATCACTGTTCTGTCTCAAACAATAGACTAATACGCTGCCAATGGAAATTAGCTAGTTGCTGCATTACAACATTTCTCTTCTTGGTCCCCAGTTGGAAAATGATTCAGAAAGTCCTCTGCATAACTGACATGATGAAATGGTTTCCTCTGGTTGTTGAATGCTTTCAGGGATGCCCTTTCAGACTTTATGGCCACCATGGCTTGTGTTTTGACTGAAAGTTGGGTGACCACTTCCTCCACCAGCGTGTCAATGGCTTTCTTGCTAGCATCTGCTACAGCTAGTTTAAAAAGCCTAGCAAGTTCTTCGTTGTCGACAGAGCGGATATTAAGCTGTTCTTTTGCTTGTTTGGCAGAACATTTCTTTGAAGATGCAGCTATCATTTTCTACTAAACAAAAAACGTCGACCTAAAGACCAGATATGTATGTGGTAAAACAAACAAACAAACAAACAAACAAAACAAAAAAAAACAATGTATTTAAGGAAAATCTGTGGAGCTATGATGACAAACTACTGCATCCCTCGCCGCGGTCATGTCATTTGATATTTGTTTTTTCTGATTTCAAGCCTGAATTGAATTTTATGAGAATACATTTGTGAGACACTGCTTTCATTTATATATATATATATATTAAAAAAGAGATTATATAAGTCTATAAAGTATTTCTGTCAAATTAGTGAGTTGCAGAATAAATTTGTGAGATCTCCTTTTAAGAAGATGCCTCATACTTCTTGGGAAGATGGCACTTCTTCACTGGAGGTGGATTTGGTTTCTTTTAGATAATCTCATTGTCTTTTTCCCATCTTAATGTCTCTCTATCAGCAGTTTGTTTCATCTCAGATACTTTTCTCAACAGGAAACAGAACTCCCCCTCAACCCCATTAGGGACCAGTGTCCAATTACATTCATCTGTGTGTATGTGTGTGTGTCTGCGCCTGCACATAGTGTATCTTGCTGTAGCTCAGATCTTGCTGAGTAAGGACAGAGACTAAAAGAAAAAAAAAAGGTTCATTTGCACACCCAAACACACATGAATGAGTTTTCCCACACCACTGCACACACAGAAGGCAGGTTTCGTATTACAGTCGTGCAGCATTTTCAGGATGATCAGTCAGTGATGTCACTGAACAAATGAATGAGGGGAGAGACGAGCAATCTCCATGATCTCTTTCACTTCTAGCCTGTCCTTTGTCTAGAAATGAACAGATTTCAGAATTGAAAAGAAATAACTTATATGCTGCTGGTTTAACAGATGCACAAAAGGGAATGAAGAAGAGAGTATCAGAGATCATCAAACGGTTTTATTGGCAAATTCCTCACAAATTGTGTTTTTGTTACAAAAACTGATTGACACACCGCTATGATGCTTGTTTTCTACCTGAAAGTATTCCTTTGTGGAAACGATCTTAGTTTAACTTTCAAGTGATTGACAGGCCCAGCCTGCTCAAAGTCGGACCAAAGTCAAACTGTTAACGAGCGGTTAAGTGATTTTCAGATGTTAATTTTCACACAGACCTTTTATGGTCCAAAAGACGCACCAACTCGAGAAAAAGAACAAAAAACAAACAAACAAACAAAAAAAAACAGAAGGCATCAGTGGACCAAAATTCAGACCAATCACACAACAGCGTTGGAAAGAGAGGGGACGAAAAGTTCACCCCTGGGGTTGTGATAAAAAGGGGGAGACAATGTGAGGCTGAGGATACAATTAGGCAATTTTCGTCACGCAGCTGCAACAATCTGAGCCAAATTTAGCGGTTCGGTTCAACCATGCAGAACCCTTTAGACTGAATGCCTTCGGTCTATTGTACTGCTCTGTCTCAATGCAGTTGCCAACAGTTGGATCTTCTGGCTATCTGGTTCTTGTCCACAGGAACAACAAAGACCTAAAAAGGCCGCCTGCAGCTCGAATGCATCCATCACTGCTGGGGTCCAGAAACAGGCAGTGGTGGACGGTAACTGAGTACATTCACTTCTACTTCAGGATTTTTTTAAATATTTTTTTTTAATTAATCTTTACTTTGCTTGAGTCTTTATTGTTTGGGAAACTTATAACTTAACCTCTATTTGAAAGAGAAATATTTTACTTTGGACTAATATAGCAATGTACTGATATTAGAAAAATATCATTTGTACTTTTAAATACCTGAGTAGTTTTTAAATGCACCTTCAAATACTTAAGCATTTTCAAAAGTCAATATTATGGCACTTTAAGTTGAGTAAACCTTTGACAGAGCAAACTTGTAGTTGAGTAAGATTTGACCATCAATACTTTGTCCAAACAGGTTCCTTGATCCCTCCAATGCTACTTCATCCACATCACCACCAGGGCCAGGATTTTGCTGCTGCATCAAAACATATATAAATTGTTTATTTATATATTGATGATGTTCAGCATGTAAGTCAAAGTTTTATTAATACAATGAAGCTAGTTTGCCAAAAATGACTTCACACTATGAACATAAGTTCTTACATTTGGAAATTTTGATGAATCAGTTCTGTTTTAATTAAATTAGATTTTTTTAAGCATTCCTCCTCTGCATCTTGACTTGATTCCAGAGCTTGTTTAAGTCCAACTTCTGCCCAGTCATGGTAAAGCATGAGTTAAGTGAATTGAGCTGAATTCAGTGATGAAAGAGGGAGGAGTTGGAGACGGGAAAGGAGGAGGGCTGACTGGAGATAATGTGTGTGTGTGTGTGTGAAAGAGAGACACAGACTGCATGCAGCTCTCAGTCATTCATCTCTTAGAAAGAGGAGAGGAAACTACAACAGAAAGACAGGGAGAGCTTTCATAAATAACAAAGAATACATTTGTTTTTTTACCTAGCAATCCTGACTCGTATCTCCTCTCATTCAGACTCTAAAAGCAGATTCTTTTTTTGTTTGCAATCAAGTTTTCACACTGCAAGTTCTGCTCCTGTGTGGAGATATTTCTGATTCACTCTCAGGCATCTGAAGACTCATTTCCTGCTCTGAGAACTGCAGACAAAATATACCAAAGCCATATATGTGCCTGTTTGTTTGACACGATTCCAGCATCAGGAGCAGCCATTCCAAAGTGAATCTCTGTTGAGCAAGGACAGAGAGGGGCTGGGGGGTGGGGGGGTACTTGTTTTTATGCAGTTTACGCAAAAGGACTAGTTGGCTTATTTTTGGAAGGTGAAGAGCGGGGTGACCTGGAGAGGAAGCGCCCGGGAACAGAAACACTCCGAGAAGGAGGAAGAAGAAAAGGAGAAGGGTGGTTCTGACTGAGAAAGAGCATCCTCCCAGCCCAGAAACAGATACTGACAAGACCACAACACCAGGTTTATCTATATGTGTTTTAACAAAAAGAAACTGTAGGGATTCTGCACGCTCACATCCGGGACGCACCGGCACACCGCTGCAGAATGGATCTCCCTCCAATCAGAGGTAAGCATAAACTCATCCTGTTGCCATTCGATCTCATCATGATCTATTGGTGATTTGCCTGACCTTGAAGTGAAAGAATTGTTTCAAGATTCTCGAGAAAATTCAGAGCTACTCAAACTCCCTGTTGTAACTCTGTGGAAGCAGAGTTTGCATCCTAAAATTTACTCTGTTTAAAGTTTGTTTGTACTTAAGAATCAGTGTAAGTTTTAAAATTTCAGTAACTAAAATAACAATCTCTCAGGAATAATTGTTTAAATCTGCAACACTTAAAATAACCAAGGTGACCTAACTACATGTAAGTCCTGTCGTTTTATCTGTTAATTAACAACCAGCTGCATTACACGGTAATTTAACACCCTGCTCATGTTTGTGTGCATCCCTGAGAATAAAAACCTTCTAAATTCTCCTTCTCCTGAATATATTTTATCATGGAACAGAACATACAAATTCTGCAAATGCTGCTCTAAAGTCTCATTAATCAATATCTGAGAGAAAAACAGCTTAATGACTTGAAATTTATCAGGGAAACAACAATACTGGTGAGAAAAAATACAAATGCAAATGGTTGTAGAGCATTGTTAACACTGTAAAAAACATTTTTTGTACATATTTTAGGAGTCTTATTAAAATAATAAAATAACACTTTTCAACATGCAGACCTACAAATATACAGCATAAAACTGCCAGTATACAGCGTTTCACCATCAGTAACAGGAAGGTTTCATCAGTAGGAGATGTTTCTGCTCATCTTGAAATTTATCTGTTGCATCACATAAGAAGTTGGTAATTAGCAATAGGAAATTGTCTTTTTTTTAAATAAATATGGTTAACCTTGTGGTGCATCTATTTCATCACTTTAGTATAACCCCGTAAAATGCCTAGATAAGTTTTTACTCAGCAGCTTTGGGATGAAGTTAAGGTAACTTTATTCCAGCTGTTCCACTTCTAAAACCAATTCTTAGCTCCAGAGCAGTTTACATGTAAATGCATTGGGGACATACGAGGCCGGGATTGATCGTCCTCAAGGTCGGATGTGGAACGTCAATACCCATCTGCGTTGGGTTGGGACTGGAGGGGCGGGTGGATGAGAAAATGATGGGATGGACTGATGGGAAGAACGGAAAAAAGGAAATGAACCGGATGCAGGGAGGGAGGAATGGGCGGGCATTGGGAAGAAGTGTTCACCATAGTTGGACAAATGGACAGATGTTCAGAAGAAGAAGTTATCCACAAAGAATGAAGGGTGGAAAGAAAGGAGCGGAGATACGAAGCAAATATTTTCTTAATTTATTCAACAATAAAACAGCTAAAGGATGGCAACATTTCATTCAGCAAGTATCGAACATCAATCTTTGGGGAAGACATAAAAAAGAAAGATGTGCTGGAGAAAAAGTGAAAAAGCCACATCTCACTTTATTCTAGTAAAAACTGCACTGGAAGGAAAAATAATATTGGATCTCCTGCTGATTTCTTAAAGTCTCCTCATTTAAGCAGAGACCAGATTAAAAAATAATAATAAAATAAAAAAAAAAAACTTGAGAAAGAAATTAACAACATTCAAGTTAAAACATGGTTTGCAAGTCATTGTGTGAAATAAGTATTTGATCTCATTGCAGCATTATTTAGAAATTGTTGGAGAAAGAGATAAAAGTACTGAGATATTTCACCAGGTTTTAGTGGTTTGCAGGATTGATTCTGACCCACTGCTGTTAACAGAAACTATCTAAATCCTTAAGATTTCTTTGCTGTTTGGTTTCAGATTTTCTCCATAGATTTTTCTTTTCCATCTTGAAAGACTCATTCATCCATGATGTTAGATTTTTCATCCTAAATGAAAATAGTTCCTCAATGCTTATTTTAGCCCCTTCCAGTCTGTATGTCTACCATGACTTTAATCATCACTTAATTTCTCTTTCTTACCCATTCTGATGGTCAATTTGAACTTTTAGTAAGCCAAAATGACTGAAGAGCTAGCTAGCATTACCTTTGCTAACATGTTATAATGTAACTTAATTCCAATAATGAGTTTGGAACGCTAAATGGGGAAAACATTAGCATTTTGTGGTTTACTTCACACCTATATGCATATTTTAACTTATCAAATGACAAAATGACAGTTAAAATGAGCAAAGGGCTGGCTAGTCTTCCCTTAGCTAACATGTTATGCTAGCTGTATCGTACTGCCATTAAATGATCGCTTAAAAGTTGTAACTGAATTGGGTTTGACATTCCTCCCAGCCCTCTGGTGTTCCAGTTGCATGTTAAAAAACCAGAGAGAATTGGAAACTGTTGTTCTAATAACAATAAACTAAAAAAAAGACAATTGAATTATGTTTCTGTTCACTTTAGGCTTTCAGAAGCTGAAGCAATACTTTTACAAACAAATATTGCACGGTACTGTGTGACCAATTTATGAAGACACAAACTGAGGTGAAAATGAACATTGAATTTGTGCAACCAATCGTTTCATCTGTGAAAACCAACCTTTTGCTTAAAGTCTGGTTCCTTTTTCATGATCTTACAACATTCAAACTAAACATATTATTGGTTACGTAGCATATGTCTCTGGTTGAGTTTGTTCCTCAGAGGATTTTAGAATTAAAGACCATCTATGCCTCACTTTTTTCTTCTTTTTTGATTGTATGGCAATATCATAGTAAGCTAGAGTGAATTAGAACTAGATATCAACTGTCTCATCTGGTTAAATAAATGTAAATAAAATGAAAATTTAACTTATTTGAATATGTAAACAACTGGCTCATATAGTCTCTACTTGTTTCATGTTCATAATTTTAACTTGGTTCCCTCATTCTCTGGCTCTTCTCACTTCCTCGTTTCCTCCTTCCCCTGACTGGACTTTCTGGTCTGCAGTGTCTATTTCAGTCTTTCCGCTGGGGTCAGATTCGGCACATCCGGTATCTCGTCCAGTTTATTGTCATTGAATTCTGCTGAGCTCCCAGAGGGCGTTGGAAGGAAGGCCCCTGGGTCTTAGTGCCAGACTTGTCCTTCAAGGGAAAATCAGAGAACCAGAAAAATCTGAAGTGATGACATTAAAAGATTTGACCTGGTGAATTCTGCTGGTTTGAAACACTTGGGGTATTTGTACATAAAGATGAACAAAAATGTTTTCTATGTTAGACTATAAGACAACTAACAAGACATTTGGTGGTAGTAAAATAAAATTAATATGCATTGCCACTCTTGAAAAACACTGCAGTTCATAAAATTTAATTCATTTCCTCTTGATAACTTGGCAACTGGAGGCACAACAGGATAAAAAGGCCAAAAGAGTTAAGGGAAAGGTCAGCAGGACTGAATGGGTGAAAAGCAGTTGAAAGAGTGAGTGGAAGGAGGAGGAAAGGAAAATGGGAAAAGAGAGGAGAGGGAAGGGCAACCCCTCCTCATTCCAAACTGTGCTGTTGGTTTGAAAATAGCTTGAAACCATGATGTCATCTGACGGCAAAAGATGATTAACATCGGTGAAGTTCAGCAGGTTAAGTTCAGCGACAGTCAGGAAGTCAGACAAGGGGTCCGCTGATAAGTTTTTCACCCCTTTTGCTGTAGAGAAGTGCAATTTTTACTCAGCATCTCTTTTCATGAAAATTGAGACAGCAGATGATTCATTTAGTAAATGTTGGATGCATTTACTTTGTTTATTTAATATTGATATTCATATTTGAAGAACTTTACTAAATTGTGTACAATATTTTTTATTGTATAGAATTTGTCAGCTGTATGAATGATGCCCAAGATTAAGATTTGGGTATTTTAAGGCCTTCATAATGCATTGATCAACAGAAATTTAAAATTTAAAATGTATAAAGTGCTTATTTGTATGCAAATCCAAAAACACTGCTTTAATTTAGAAAAAGTGACTTAGTTGTATGTGGTCACTGTTTTCTGCTTTGGGCAGCTACATTAGCAGTAAACATGTGTGTGTCATTGTCTACTATATATACAATCTAGTATATTTAACCTGGAGTTCTACACTGAAAAAATACAACATATTAGTGGTTTTGGTCTAGTTTCCAGTCTGAATATCACAGTACACTTCAAATGACATAAAATTAACTTACAAGTAACTTTTCATTAAGATATAAGAGGTTGTTTTAAATTCATAATTCCTTAATATTGATGAAAAAGAATTAGTTCTTCTGGCAGATTATTTCCCTTATAACAATATGTTTCTCTTGTTTCAAGGTAAATAACCTTCCAATGGAACAGAAACTTATTTATCAATATTAAATAATTATTGACATAAAACAAGCTCTAATATCTTGCTGAAAAGTTACTTGTAAGTTAATTTTATGTCATTTGAAGTGTACCAAGAAATTTGGACTAGAAACTAGACCAATAAAACTTGCTAAGATTTTGTGTAATGATTACATAATTTGTTGTGACTTTGATATTAGTGTACAAATTAATAATATTTTAAAGGACTGCAGTATCCTTTCAGTAAAGGATACAGTAAAGGACTGTATCCTTTCTTTCAGTTGTCATGGATACACACTTTGCATGCTAATGAGACATTCAGCCCGTTGGATGGAGCTTATTGCAGAATTCACCCATTACTCAGACAGCTGATAGTGACAGTCATTCAAATCAAAGCAGGAGGTCTCTAAAGCCTTACATTGGCATCCTGATTATGGGATGTTCCTTTTGTAATGCTTTGCTCTGGGGTGTTTGAGTTTGCACAATGTTTCAAACAAGAACATATGCATGTACAAGCAACTAAACAATTTAATTACACTGTAGTTGCTTTAATAGACTTGTGTAGTCTGTATTTTTCTGAGTTCATGATAGACTTTATTTGTGCTATTCTGTTTAAATTCAAATTAGTGGTGATTTGACTTGCAGGAGGAGCTCAGTTTGATTCATTTGAAGGTTTTTGTAAACCTTCAATTGAATTTTTGAAATGTTGATTTTTTTTGTTGTTTTGTTTTTTAGAATCGGAAAGAGAGTCTCTTTCCAATTGAAGTTAGGACTCTGGCTACACCACTCAAAAATGCTAATATCACTTCCAAGAAGGATAAACATATTGATAAAAGATAGAAAATATGATCATGATATGATAGAAATATATATATTTTTAATGTCTGATAGGACTTATGTGCTGACTTGTTTATCATATTTGAAAAATCTTTATAAAACAATGTAAATTTAAACTGTAAACCAAAATCGGTATAAAGCCAATGAAGGGAGAACAGAACTAGAGTGATATGATTAAGACTGCAAAAAATATCACCATTTATGTTTATGGAAAGATTACCATCAGAAAAGTAATTGGTAACAATATTACACAATGCAAAAAACTTGACACAAACATTTTGAGGCTTGTAAAGGAAGGATTATGGTAACTAACACTACGCCCTGATGAAACCCATGGGAGAGCTGCTGCAGCTGAAAAACGTAATTATCAGTGTAAAACAGAGAAGCCCTGTCAGTCTAAGCCATATTACAGGATAGTATGAACTGTAGTCTTGAAGACAGAAATTAAACACCAAAATAAAATAACTGTAAGTTACACACCATTAAAAGAATAAGTGCCAGGCTGCACAGTTTCCACATATGAAAGAATAACTGTAATAAAAATAATAATTGTAATAATAAATTACAGTTCAAATAAAAGACAAAAAATCTAATTTCTTGGATGGGTGTCATACATGTATGTGTTTAAAATACATATGCCACACTGAATAGTGATTAGAAATTTGATGTGTTGAATAATTATGTTGCAGCAAAGACAGACATGGTGTTTTCGTTGCAAGAAGTGATGGAAAAGAGTGTGTGTGAGTGTGTCCCAGGGTAGAGGCTCAGTCATTACTGATACTCCCCCAGAGCGCCTTCCTCAGGTTACTGCTGACAGCTTCTGAAAACATCAGCTCTCCCTCTTTCACAGTTTTCCCTCTTAGTTTCCACTGCTACAGTGCCGTTTATTTAAATTTATTCTATGTTGTATGCAGGAATTTCATCCGTTTCTGTTTGATCCTATGATGACTTGATGCCAAACCTGACCATGGTCAAAGTGCAAGTCAGAAAATCACCTAAGTGGAGGCTCAGCACGGTCCAGATCTATGTCCAAAAAAGAGTATTTGGTAGTTGGCATAGCGCCAACTACCAAGTAGCCATAGCGACGTAATATCACAAATGGAGGTTTTTCAGTACAATGCCAGAGGTTTGCTTGGAGAACTCAAATGTTTTTTAGGTCAGAATTCCAATGTCAGGAGGCGTTCTTGTTGTGTTATCAAATGGAAATTCAGACTGAAACTCAAACTCAAACTGACCATGGCGTCAGTGATTTTAATCTAGTATTAAGAGTATTTGGCAACTGACATGTAGTGACAACCTAATAACAGGTTTCTATCAGTATTTTAACCGTTCAAATTCCATAACAATTTTACTTACAGATGTTAGACAACACAATGTGGATCTAATTTAACAGGATACACACCACCTTTTATTTTTTGAAAATTATTTCAGAATCTAGTTCAGCTGAATTTGCAGCTTTCATCCTTAACCCAATCTCAAGTTTACTTTAGTGTTTCAGATATTTAATTAGAGCAGATCAAGTAAGAATAAATAAAGTACTTTCAAATTCCTCACAAGTCTGTAATTTATTATGAGAAGGTGTAAATACAAAAAGCAACAAAATTAAAAAGCAAAATATACATTTCAGGTGTTCTGTTAATTGTGATGATTTTAGCTTGAAGATAATTATAAATAAAAATCATACCTTACCACAGAAAATAAGAATACTAAAGAAACGTTAAGTCATGGCCATGTTGTTGGGAAGGCTGCTGAGTTGACACTTGTCCATCAGGCTGTAAATGACAGTCACCAACTTGATGCTACCACAGTGGTTTCCAAGAATATCCATAGAAAATTGAGTGAAAGGAAAAAGTGTGTGTTAATGTGAATATCTGGGTGAACATACAGCAGCAAATACCTTTTACAAGTCTCACCCATCATGTTCTTTTTTTCCTTGTTCATGAATCCAACACAGTATCCATTCCAACCCCCTAACTGCAACTGAAAGGACAATGTGTAGTTGGAATATATCCAAATAAAAACTGTTGTGCATCCCTGAACTAACAGTTCTGTAACACCACTTCAGTGGCGTTACACATGCACTGCTGTGTGATTAGTTAGCAGGTTGCCACCTGCTGCTTACAAGTAACAAATTTTAGCAGTTTACTTTGTAGTGTCTATAAGTTACAAGCAGCAAAAACAAAATATATAAATGCCATACCACGTACTAAGGTCAAACATTATTAATTTTTTTTTCACTTTCGATATTGGTTATATGTTTAAACAAAGCCATCGTTTAAGTGACTGCTGCAGATTGTATCCCACACCCTTTTACTGGAAGATGTCTCCATGGAAACCGTGTTTTGGGAAGCCAGCTTTCCAGAATCCTCAGACAATAACAAACATGTGACTCATAAAAAACACACACAGACACACACGCATATCCTTCAGCTCCACTTGTAATGTGAGAGGGGGATGCTCCCTGCCCCACCCTCCTACTTCCTTTAACACACATACCCTTGTACTTCAGTTGGTCTGAGGACATTGTATTGACTTTGATTCATTTTAATAAATGCATTTATGCCTAACCTTAACCAACCGTTAAGACACACACACACACACACACACACACACACACACACACATGCAGACACGTCAACTCTTCTCCCAGCTGCTATGGACAGAGGACTGATAACAGACCTCCAAGCAGCTCCAGCCAAAACAACAGTAACACTCAGCATAATCATATTTAAGCACAATCAAGGAACTATGTTAACTTCAATTATTATGAAAATTCAAGATATATCAAACATAACTTCACAGAAATTTGACTTCACAATTTGATCTCTTGAAATTGGTCTCTGTCTCTTTCAGATGTTCCTACTCTTTCTGAAGCTCTGGCTTCCTCAGGTTATCACAACAAGATTTCTGAGGCCATTTACAACTATTCTTATTATGAGTGTTGGACTGAGAAGTAGCTCAGATGTTTGCTAATTGTCGCTGCCACTAGTCTGGAGGATCTCAGAGGGGGAGTAATGGTCTTACCTGCGCTACAAATCTCTGCAGCACCTCTAAAGTGACTGTGGGGTGTTTTTTCTGATTAATGCTGTACCTGCCCGACCTGCCATTTCAGTAAGAACTCATTTCTTGCCAGGTTGGCAGTTGTCATTTTGGATTATGAATGGGAGAGTGATCTGTGAGATTAATCCTGCTGTAAACGTCTCCAGATCTTCTAAACTGTCTTCCTTTATCTTTGTAATGCAGTTTCTTCTCTAACGTTTTGTAAAGACTTTAGTGAACCTTTGACCCCTTCACTGCCTCAGCAGTGCTGCTGTGGGTATTTAGCTCATGCCACAAATCACAATAGTAGTAGAAATGTATTTATTTATTTTTAGAATGTGCTCTACATCTGGCTAGCTTAGTGGTGAAAGTACCATTATTATTCGACAGGCTCCTTCACTGTCCAGTTTTACAACCCATTAGAAAACCCAGCTGAGACTTGATTGTACTTAACTTTTATTGGTATTGATTTGATATGTTTAACTGTGTCGTTTTATTGCATTTTGAATTGAGCTTCTTTTATTCATTATTATATGCTTAACTTTGTCACTTTATTTTTATGCTTTCTTTTATCTTATTTGTCACATATGTCCAGTACTTTGTTTCAGCTGTGGCTGGTGTTAAAACAACTTATAAATACATGTCTGTTTTTCAGACTGGCCAGATGTGGCAGCACATTCTGGATGATCAGAGTTTTGACTGCACAGGCTAGAAACCCAGTTAGGAGGGAATTTCACTAATACGCAAGAGCAGTAAAAGCGAAGAAGATGGATTAACAGTACTTCCCAGTAACTAATGGTGTCATCCAGAAGATGAAATATTGTCTTTTCTGCCTGGAAACGGATCTGCATAAAAGTCATAAGACTGTCAAACATCAACAGTGTGTCAAGAAGCCAGAGGCCTCTTCAGATTTGGTGCAAGACTGACTGCTACCAGAGGCCCATCCATCCCAACAGCAACATCATCCATAATGACGTTTAGAATAATATAAAATTTAGTTTCCCTTTGGGATAAAACTGTGTTTTGGACTGAACTGATTCAATAGTGCAAAAATGAACAAGTAAATAAAACTATAGTTGCTCAGAAAATGACCAGCGATGTTTGATTTCTTCTTTGCATTTAGAGATATTATTATTATTATTGTCGCCCCCTCCTGGCCTGACATGGTTATTTCAGCTATTTAAAAAAAACAAAAAAACAAATCAATCCTCTAATCAGTTTTTTTTTAAACGTAACAAAACAAGAAAACACTGAGTTAAGCAAAAAGTGTAAAACAAAATTGCAGAAGTGTAGCCCTCCCTTAGTCTAATATCCTGAGTGAAAAATTATATTGGAGCAGAAAGTCCTTCCCTCCAATTAGTTGAGCTTGAAAAGAATTAGGCTCTGCTGTGTTCAACCATCTCTCATGACTTCCGGGATCTGTGCCATGTTCAGGGTGGCATCAGTTGTAAGTAAATATGAGGTCATGAAAATGAACGACAGGCCTCTTCCCTTTTAACAATTAGATGGTCTGATAGGCGAGCAGAGTAGGAGTGAGCTGCAGCCACCGCTCTGTCTGATGAGATTAGTCACCAGGACCTCTCCTCTCAAACTAATTTGAAAAATGCATCTTCGTCTAACCAGCCCCATCCTTCCTTATCTGCTGCTTTATGGCTGGACCTGCGGAAGGAGGAAACCAAGGGGCTGACTGGTCACACTGAGTCAAAAAGAAACTGTAATGCCACAATTTGTTCTGTATATTTTTTAATACATAGGGGTAAATGGGGCTTTTTCAGTATTTTTTGTTACCCAGAAAGTGCTAATTAATCAGTGTACTTCTCTTTCCTGTGATGAACTGCTGTTCTTGGGTTTTATCCACCTACATTAGGTCAAAAAAGCAATAGAAAAAATAAATAACTCAATTTGGATAAAAGCATAAACATAATTCTGTCACTTTTACACAACTTTTTCCAAAGTCCTTCTATTTCTTCTTGACTATGTGCCTTTAGCTTCTGGTGCCACATATATTTGGAGTCAAACATCATCTCCCTTCATGCCGATAACTTATAAAATATTTTTCCTGCCTCAAAAACAATACCAGGTTATATAGTATTGTTGTTGTTACTCTTTTAACCATCTTAACAATCTTCTGTTCAAAACACATTTCCATTTATCTTTTATAGGGTGAGGCAGTGACCTCTTGACCTTGGAGATTTGCATGGACAGATATTTTACTGTGTGTTTATGCCTTGCTGCATGATTGTTGCAGATGGTGTGTCTTTTGCATTTTTGCAGCCACATATTGCCATTTTGTTCAAACCTATTTTAATTTGGATTAATTATAGCAATTTATGACTATATTTACTCTCAAATCTAATTATCAAATAATTCGATTTAATTCCATATAATTTTCTGATTACTTTATACTAAGCCATGTTTCCTCAAAAATTATACTTGAGTATTTCTTTAAACAATCGGTAGTTACTAATCGACCAGCTGGTCTCCACCCACCTCTTATTACCGTTCTGTTATGAGACAACCAAACTTTCAAAAGTATAAACCAGCTCGTCTTAAACATATTTCGTCCTCTTTGTGCCTTTACAATTGCTGTTTTATGTCCAGTTTGATGTCCAAACCAAGTGAAACTTCTGAAGAGATTAACTCAACAAGTTGAGGAGGGATTTTTCATTTCTTTCTCTTTTTGTAACAGAAATCTGTAACACTGCCAGGAAACCACACCCACCGAACTGTTTTTACACATTCAAACCACAGAAACCACATATCTTCAGTTCCATGGACATTTATTGATGCCAAATGTTTGGGCTTTATTACCTGTGGTTTTCAGAGTTGCATCATTAAAAATAATCTTTGGTCATCAAAATACTAAAATTAACTGCATTAGGTTTTGACTTACGCTTTTCCCCAAGTGATACTAAAACTACTCCTATGAAGGTAGAAACTTTAAATATACTTATATTTTTTATTTTTATTGAAAACACACTAATGTAAAGACTCAAGTAGCACTAAAAAAACTTTACTTAATTCAAGAGAATGGAATGGAAGGATTTAGCCTCAGTCTGCAGATGGGAGTGATTTCCAGCAGCAGCAGCAGCAGCAGCAGCAGCAGCAGCAGCAGCAGCAGCAGCAGCAGCAGCAGCAGCAGCAGCAGCAGCAGCAGCAGCAGCAGCAGCAGCAGCAGCAGCAGCTGTGTTTAACAGATGCTGAATTAGCGGGTCGCCTCTCTCTGCTTCTGGCAGACTAATAACTGTTAGTTTGAGAAGCAGAGATCCTCCACGGTCAGAGTGACACGGTGGATGATTGTTTGTAGCCTCTGCTGCCAAAATTAATTAACCAAATGTCCAAAAATCTCTGCTCCACAAATCAGTAACAAACTTCCAGAAAGTACCAGAACAGCTGAAACACTGAGTTCCTCCAAATCAAGGCTACAAACCTGCCTGTTTGGAGTTGTCTTTGGTTAGTTCTAAATGGAACACTGATCAACATGATCAGTGTTGATCAGTATCTATGATTTTGACGATGACAATTGACAAGATGTAATGCTTATTGCTTGTTTCATAACTGGTGACTGCATAACGTTTTTATGATGAAAAGCACTTTGAACTGCCTTGTTGCTGAAATGTGCTACACAAATAAACTTGGACTTGAAATGTTTTGACAACTTTTGTTCGTCTCAGATAACTCAAGCACCAACAACTGAAGCAGCTTTCTCTCTTCTTATGTGTATTTGCAGATATGTCTGATGTCCCTTGAGATTTGGGAGCCCCTTGCCCTGGCATCCGGCCCCGGTGCCACACTGCTGGCTCCCCAGGATGGAACACACTCATTCCCTGAGAAATGAGCAGGACTCAGTACTCTCACTTGACCAGATACGAACCATCCGGGCGAACAATGACTATGTGGACAGACCAGTGGCGTTGGAACCGGCATCCCAATCTGGATTTTACTATGCCCACGAGGACCGTATAGTATACAGCCATCACCCCCAGCCTTCTTCTTTCTCCTCTGCTCTGTCCCACAGTCAAAGTCAGCAGCAGCATGCTCATCTGGCACACCTGAGCCGCTCCAGCACCATAAGCTCCTCGATTTCTCGGACCAGTGCCACATCCGATCAGCGGCTTCTGACAGGTTTGACGCCTTCTCACTCCGGATTCAGTTCAGTCATCCACTCTCAGCCTAAAGGGGAGCTTAAGTCCAACACTTCCTTTGGTAAAGGCCTGACAGATGAGGAAGCTGAACATTTGTTCATCTGTGAACGATGTGGCCTCTGCAAGTGTCAAGAATGCTGCAGCCCCCGCCGCCTGCCTTCATGCTGGGCCTGTGAACAACGTTGTCTTTGCTCTGCCGAGAGCACCGTGGAGTATGGTACATGCTTGTGTTGTGTGAAAGGCCTGTTCTATCACTGTTCTGCCCAAGATGATGAGGATAACTGCGCTGATCGGCCATGCTCCTGCTCTGCAGCCCATGCCTGCGCTCGCTGGAGCACCATGGCGCTGCTGGCACTCTGTCTGCCCTGCCTCTGCTGCTACCCCCCTGCCAAGATGTGTCTTGCACTATGCCAGTGCATACATGACCGAGCAACACGGCCTGGCTGCAGGTGCAGCAACACCAACACAGTCTGCCGCAAAATTTCTGCCTCCAACCCTAACGCCGGTCACCCACCGCTACGAAGCAAAGACCTGGAAAAGTCACTATGACACGTTTAGAGTTGGGGGAGAAAATCAAACCAAAAAAATTGGTGACATTGTGGTCCACCTGCCTATAAATACCAACCTAACAAACCCAACGTAAAGTGTTGTTCTCCTAAAACACTTTGAATTTAGATCTCCAACTCAGGGGGGACCAAAGACCTACTGTGCCTGTTCATGTTGGAGACTTAATGCCTGAAAACAAGAGCTCTACCTTTAACCCAGACTCTCAGACAAGAACAACCTCTCTTTGCCTTCTGTCTTGTTATCTCAGCGTGACAAAATCTATTTATTTATTGTTAAACCTCCTTCCTCCCCACCCTTTGCAGAAGGTTCGAGTGGAGCACAGAGAGGAGTGACTGACCCGTGACGGTGTGTACAATCCTCGCCAACAGGAGTTCCGTTCTCCAGAAACAGAATTTCAGAGCAAGTACTGAAACTAATCCTGAAGTGATGTTCTGAGCACTTACTGCAATCTAAGGACAAAAAGGGAACAAATTAAATCTTTTTGCTACATTGATTGCTTGACTAGGGCTAAGCAAAGCATAAAGGCCATAAAGTGACTGTCTTCACAATCTGAAACCAAAAAATGGGACCATCCACTGTACTAACTAAGTGAATTTAAATGCTATTAAGCTCATTTGTAAAAGAAAAGCACTGTGAGGTGGATGGACAATGTTTTCCACCCAGAACTGAACTGGGGATTATTAAACCAGAGAGGATGCATCCATTGTGTCAAGGTAGCGTGCGAATGTGTTTGTGTGTCTCCTCCTACTGTACAACCTGTGTGTGTGTGTGTGTGTGTGTGTGTGTGTGCGTGTGCGTGTGTGTGTGTGTTGTTTTGTCAGCAGAAGAAGCCTCCCTTGTCTTTATTTTTAGCTGTGCTGCTTTAGTCAAGCTCCAGGAGTCTGGTCAGGTTTCCTCTTGAAGTCAGTCTGTCGCCAGCCTCACCCCACTGACCGAACTCCATCTTCCTTCTCCACTCCTCTTTTTCTTATCTATTTACTCATCCACCAATCAGGTAATACCTTGGTTTATGAGGGTTAGATTTGTTAATAAGCAAAATTACCACGAGAAGAGCTTGCCTTTTGATCGTTTGAAGTTTTCGGTCATAATGACATCTGATGAAGGCTCAACCCAGACAGATGGAAGAGAACTAAGACAATCCAACTAGAAAGTAGACACGAGGCATTTATATTGTATCTCCCTCCTGCCTCATCTGTCTTCCCTCTAAAGCTCAGTCGGCTAAAAGCCTCTAGTTCCAGGCCCACAGAGAGTTGATCAAACAGGCAATTAGCTTCCTGTTAGCTCTTAATGGGCCATAGAAGACTGGAGTGTGGGAGGGAGGGAGGAGGGTGGACAGGATGCAGGAGGAGTTGTGGTGTTTGGCAGATGGAGAGAGGGATGCTAAGAAGGGGAAAAAGAGGTGGTTGATGTTGCAATGAGGTCATCCTTTTTTATTTCAGGTTTCAATGCAAGAGAAATGCAGCAGACATTCTCATAAAGGGAGCATCTAAGGTGAATGAGTACAACAGTCACACGAGTATGGGTGTGTATTTGTGTGAAGGGTTGGGCGTGTGCATATGTTTTCCAGTGTGTGTGTGTGTAGGTTTAAGAATGAATACGTTTTAGCCTGTCTGTGCATGAATAAGCACAGACGTACACACTGACCTGATATGTTAAATATTACTTTGCTATATTTTTATATGTAATTGTGGACCTTCAGCTGTATAACTATTTTTATTCAGTGTTATTTTCAGACAGTAATATTGTTTTCCATTAAAGTGAGAAATTTCCTGTGTTCCTACACAATTGTGATCTTTTCTGAAACTTTTAGGGCAACTCTCACAAGCATGATGGGTTTTAGAAACAAGTCTAACACCCAGCTGACATGTGCAGTTAGCAACAAATGGGTTTTGCCTTGTGCACCTGGTCCCACAGTGAGCCACATCAGAAAAACCTTATGAAGGTCTGTGTCTCAAACAACTATTTTCATTGTGCACTGAGGTGTTTCATTATTTTTTTGCTCCTTTTGTAATTTTGTCTTAGGACAAAGGATGAAAATGAGCTATGCCAAGAATCATGGTAATGTTGACTAAGGTGCAGTGTCCGAAATGTCATGTCTGTTAGCAAACCAACTGCAGCCCTGGTACCTGAGCAGATAGCCTGACCAGCTAGCATAGGCCTGTTGTGTTAGTTAATAAAGACAGAAATGGTAAAAAGGGATATTATTCTGCACGATACGCACTTGAAAACTTCTGAGTATAATAAAAATAATAAGAAACACATATTCCAGCACTGTAATATTATTTTAGCAGCATTTGTTATTCATGTCTCTGTTATGAAATGATACTGTCCAGTTTTTGCCTGAGAGTTGCCCTAGATTTTTCCATACATCACTGATCCTACACTGAAAGTTGAGTTTTGACTTATAAATGTTTTCCTCCTTTTTTTTTAAGTCACAATGTTGCAACTTTTTCTGCATTTACTATTGTCTCCGCCATAATTACTGCAAATAGTCCAAACAACATAATCAGATGCTCAGTAATCAAATCCCTAAGTGTTACGTCCACATCAATGAGGATACATATGAGGACCCATTTTTATATTCTAGACAGATAAAACCATGCTTTCTGAAAACAAAAAAGAAGTTCCTCATTGGAGCCATTTTTGATACTTTGCTGGTATATGCATGCAACTGTGAATGACTATGCTTCAAAAGCAGCAGAACAGCTTGGGTGCCTGATTTAAAAACACTGGCGTGTTCGGGTAAACATTTTTAAAATAACGTTTTTCAATTGCATCTTCATTGTTGTGGACTTGGGTGGATTCTGCACAGAATCTCTGCTTCAGTGGCTGAATGCCTGCAGTCAAACCTTGGTGCTTGTGAAGACCATCTGAGGAACAACTGTTTCATTCTGGATACGCTTTAGCTTGAACTCTTTAGCTGTTTGGTTTGTTGTGTACAGAAACACACAGAGAGGGGAACTGTGGAGGAGAAGCCAAACTCAGCCAAACTCAGTTCCAGACAAACTTAGTTTAAATTAATAGTTTTTAAGTGTTCATATTTTATTGGCACATCCTGGCAAACTAATATTAATGTTCTGAATCATGAACTGAGTTTATGATTCTCCTAACTTTATTCCTGTTGATTTCCTGCATCTTTCCATCTTTTTTCTCATTTTCTTTTTTCATTTCTACCCCTTTCCTTCTTCTCCTTCTATCCTTCTCTTTTGCCCATTTTCCTTCTTCATCCTCCATTTTCTTCCTTCCTTTCTCTCTTTACTCCCTCTTTTCACTTTGCTTTTTCTTCCTCATCCTTCTGTCCCTCTTTCTGTCCTGTTTACAATGTAAAAAAAAAAAATCATCTCCAATTTTACCATATAAATACAGTAAGATTCTGGCAACCACAGCTGCTGATATTTTACCATAAATTAGATACGTTTCTTCATGTTTCTTTACAGTGCACTCTTTTATTCTTCGTCCTCTTTTTATTACTTCATATTCCTTGCTTCCTCACGTCTTAAATGTCTTCCTGTTTTTGCTTCTTGCAAGTATTATATTTCAATCCTGACCTCAATAGATACATTTTCTGTAAAATCATAAGAAACACTTTCAATTTGCAATTAAAAAAAATGACGAAACATTGACTAAGAACTAATTTCAGTTGAAAGAGTTTTGATTGGCCCACATTGCTGCTCCTCATCCTCCTCAACTCCCCTGACCAGATGATTCTGTATGTGTCTGCATGAATTCAATCCTATGCATCGTCAGGAATCTGTCTGCTGCTAAATGTTTGAAGGTTCCCACAGTAACCACTCCACTTCTCCTTCGGTTGTAGCAAGCATCGTTCCTGGTGCTAATTGGCATCTTGTAAGTTGTTAAAGAATCTAGGGAGAGTATATAGAACAAATATATAAAGAAATATATATATATATATATATATATATATATAAGGCAATATGCATTTCACAGTTGGTTTCACTGCTGTCTTTGCTTCATCTATATATTTATTTGAATGGTTGCAACAATTGTGCTAACATTAACCATGTTGTATTTATTTTACAGCACTCAGTGAAAAGCCAAGAGCACCAATGTTGTTGTTTGAGTTTCTTTGTTCCTCTCAGTGTGGTGTGGCTGCTGCTGCCCTCCTGGCAAAAGACAAACCAATAAAACAACAGTTTTCAAACAAAAGCTGAGTTCATATGGTCTGATTTTATCATGCAGCTGTTCCATCTTACCAGTAATCAAGATGACAGTTTTATTCAAATGATGAGGCCAGACTAACTTCCATTCATCCTGTCTCATCTACGGTTGAGTCATCAACCGTCTCATGAACGTTCTGCAGGATTGCACTTGCAGGCAAGCCAAGGTTGACTGAGAACTGCAAGGCAAGGACCTGGCACACTGCAAAAACACAAAAAGCATTTTTCGTCTAGTTTCTAATGAAATAAAGCAAAACTAACTTACAAGTAACTTTTCAGGAAAATTTAGGAGCTTAAGCCAGTAATTTATTAATATTGATAAAAAAAAGTACTGGCTCCACTGGCAGATGATTTCACTTATAACATGAGAATATGTCTTGTTATAAGTGAAATCATCTGCTTGTGGAACTGCTACTTTTTATTAAAGAATTATTCACATAACACAAACTCCTGTATGTTGTGTTTGTTTTACCTAAATGAAGCCACTATAATTGTCATTAGCTGCTTCTCAAACGTCAGTCGGTGGCGGCAGACAGACACAATGAGCCAGCTTCTGCTGAAGGTTTCTTCCTCTTTAAATGAGAGTTTCTTTTCACACTGTTTCTACATTCTTGCTCAGTGTGAGGGATTGCTTCAGAGTCAGTGGCTGCTGTTTTCATATTCATACTTGGAGAAGTGCTGCAAGAAAATTAATCGGTGCAATCGATGGGGGATGTTTGGAGTTAAATGTTAATCTGTGTTCTTTCAAATTGTAAAACGCTTGAGATCAGGTTCTTTTGAAATGGCACTCTCTTAATTTGATAGGAAGTGTTTCAGTATCTGCCTGCTATCTGATAAGTCTCAAACATACTAATAAAAATAAAGTTGAAAACATATTTGACTGCATTGAGCCAATAAAAATATATTGTAATTGCCAAATAATTACATAAAATATGAATTCCAAACATAACAATGTCTTATGAACTTCTTAATATCACATACGATCTGTCCCTGCCAGTAGGCCTTTCTGTTCACCCTTAGAGCTCCACCCCTAAAAGTCCAAAGACAAGGTCATTTTTATTAAAAACAGAAAAATATAATTAAACACAATTACGTTGCAAAATCAGTTTTAAAGTTAGGTGGGTCATTAATAAAATTTTCATTATTAATGTATCAGTTTTACAATGTAAAGAGAAATGTTTGATGGGGCGTCATATTACACAAAGTAACAAGCCAAAAAATAACAGCGACCACGGCGTCAACAAGACAGTCCAATTTACTTTTTTTTTTCCTTGTTGCATACAAAACAAAATGCGGAGCAGGGGAAAGGATGAGGAGTACCAAAACAAAAATAGAGTACCAAAATTTAAATTGACATATTTTGACACTTAAATGCCTACAGTAAGTGTTGTGTTGCGTTCCAGCATCCATGTTGGCCTCAGATAACCCTTCATTCACAATCTGCGTTCCAACATTGTTTGATTTACAAATGGATCACTACTGGTGTCCATTAGTGGGTCTGATTTCCCTAAAGCTTCATTTGCTATGAAGATCCCGAACATGACCCATTCTGACCTCATGTCCCTAACCTGCAATCAAGTTAAACATCTCCTGAAACAGGGTGTGGATTCAGTGTGCTTGTGTTTTTGCTGGCGTTGTTGTGAACGTTAATATCATCTGCAGTTAAAATCCAACGGAGGAGTCAAACAACAGTTTGCTCCCCCATCCTGGTGCTTCACTCCCCTCAATGTACTCTGCTGGGCCCATAAATAAGTAATCATGGCTGGCTCAGACTAATGGCTTCCTAAAGAAGTGAATATAAATGGATGGGAGTTACAGAAACACAAAAAGAGTCCTAGAAGAAATATATTTGAGTGGGAACACACCAGAGTGTGTTGTGTTTTTTATGCAAATTTGTTCCCTTTCTATTACCTAAAATCAAAATACTTCTCAGCAGACTAAATGCATCTTTTCCTCTGCACCCGCCCCCAGCAACCTCAAACAAACCATGACGACACTCAACACACGGCCCTGCACATGCAGCTATACGTGAAATAGAAGTTAACACACACACTCTGCCGACCGTCTCTGTGTGTGAGCAATGAAAGTGTCATAAAGAACATCAATAATGCACGCTCGCCACAAGCTTTTACCAATAAACCCCATTTACCAGCTCACAATTCTGTGGTGCCATGTCTGGGGTGACATTCGGTCACAAACACAGAGATCAAGATCATAGCCGTATCGGGACTTGATCTGCACTTTGTCCTCAAATCAAATGGTAAAACAATACTTACAATTTTCCCTCCATCCCAACATTTTTCAGCACATATTCAAAGACAATTTGAGGAAGATGCAGAAAAACCAGTTGAACAGTCTCCATTACTGTCAAAGTTTCTATTATAGAATAGAAAAATTAGCATAAAATCCACAGCTGCATAATCATTTCTAAACCTACGTCAAAGAAACCTGAAACAAAAATCACCTGCCCATCAAGAGTCCATGCAGTTGTTAATCACTGACTCTCACAGGCAAGTGAAAGAACCCAGTAAAAGGCGGATAAAGGACAGGAAGCCGCTGCATAAGGAACCCGGCTTTGTTCAAAGACACTTTAAAAATTATAACTTTTAATTTCACAATTATGACATGACTCCTAGAATGTCACGCTCACATCTGTTACCCAAGAAGAAGAAAAGATGAACCCTGAAGAAGCTGCAGGAAATGCACTAAAGTTGTTTAGGACTTAAGTTCAAAACTTGTGTAATGAAAGTGTTTGTCCATATTTTCTACAGCTATTGCTTAGTGTCTTTATTGCATCTTAGTATATTAGCAGAAAGAGTGAGAAAATTTGTTTGTGCATGAATTTGTTTTATTGTAATAATGATTCTTGACAATAAATGTTATACTATTTGAAAGTCTCTTTATTTCCCTTGAAATGGGCACACATTTTTAACCCTTTGATGCGTAAGTGGGTCCTTCTTGACCCGGTGAGGTCATCTTTTTGAAATATCTTTGTAATGAAAAGTTTTCATCACTTCATTTTCCAGGTATTCCTCAAGAAACATGTTACTGATATCATGCAATTCAAATTTTTAATTTACCTTTTATACATTTTAAGAAATAGCATGGTTTATGTTACTACCCCCATTCTTCCGTGAGTGGGTCCAAAATGACCTGAATTCATTTCCTATGGAATTTAATGGGAATCTTTGTTTCTTACCAACTGTGACTGTCAGGAAAACATTTTTTTGTGAACCAAACACACTGAGACCTAAGTGTCACCCCTGAATAATATTATTTTACACAGCAAGAACTCTTACATATAAGTATTATCTTTATTTTTTATCTCACAAATGTGTTTGTGTGTCAATCCTGAGTACTGTGACAGCGTTATTGTCACGAATCAACATATTAGCCTTCTTCAAAGTTAGCCAACACTAGTTATCTAACCAACTAGCTAACATTACCACCTATACTTTATTGTGCATGTGTATTATTTGTGTGTGTGTCTGTGTGTGTCTCTGTGTGTGTCTGAAACCCTGGATGAGAAAACCAAGAGAGAGAACGTGTTGAATGACATGCAAAACCTGTTGGTCAATGTGTTCAAGGTTCTTTCTTTTATCATCTCAATAAATAAAATAAAAAGTCATAGCTATAGAAATAAATGCATAAATAAATGAGCCAGAAAAGTATAGAGTGCCTTCTTTGGGTCGGGGAGGATGTCCTGCCCCAAGTGGAGGAGTTCAAGTATCTCAGGATCTTGTTCACCAATGAGGGAAAAATGGAGCTGGAGATCGACAGGCGGATCGGTGCAGCGTCGGCAGTGAAGCGGTGCTGTACCGGTCTGTCGTGGTGAAGAGAGAGCTGAGCCAAAAAGCGAAGCTCTTGATTTACCGGTTGATCTAAGTTCCTACCTTCATCTATAGTCAGGAGTGTTGGGTCATGTCCAAAAGAATGAGGTCACGGATACAAGCAGCCAAAATTTGTTTTCGCTGTAGGGTGTCTAGGCTCTCCCTTAGAGATAGGGTCAGAAGGTCAGATATCCAGAAGAGATTCAGAGTAGAGCCGTTGCTCCTTCATGTCGAATGGAGCCAGTTGAGGTGACTCGGCATCTGGTCAGGATGCCTCCTGGATGCCTCCCTGTGAGGTGCTCTGGGCACGTCCCACCAGGAGGAGGCCTGGGGAAGACCCAGGACACGCTGACGATGTTTCTCAGCTGGTCTGGGAATGTAATGGGTTCCCCCAGAGGAGCTGGAACAAGAGGCTGGGGAGAGGAAAGTCTGAGCCTTCTTACTTAGGCTGCTAACCCAGTGACCCGACCCCAGATAAACAGAAGATGGATGGATGGATGGATGGATGGATGGATGGATGGATGGATGGAT
>NW_015112762.1:132855-156478 GCF_001443285.1 Poecilia latipinna | reverse complement strand
TGCATAAGGAACCCGGCTTTGTTCAAAGACACTTTAAAAATTATAACTTTTAATTTCACAATCATGACATGACTCCAAGAATGTCACGCTCACATCTGTTACCCAAGAAGAAGAAAAGATGAACCCTGAAGAAGCTGCAGGAAATGCACTAAAGTTGTTTAGGACTTAAGTTCAAAACTTGTGTAATGAAAGTGTTTGTCCATATTTTCTACAGCTATTGCTTAGTGTCTTTATTGCATCTTAGTATATTAGCAGAAAGAGTGAGAAAATTTGTTTGTGCATGAATTTGTTTTATTGTAATAATGATTCTTGACAATAAATGTTATACTATTTGAAAGTCTCTTTATTTCCCTTGAAATGGGCACACATTTTTAACCCTTTGATGCGTAAGTGGGTCCTTCTTGACCCGGTGAGGTCATCTTTTTGAAATATCTTTGTAATGAAAAGTTTTCATCACTTCATATTCAAGGAATTCCTCAAGAAACATGTTATTGATATCATGCAATTCAAATTTTTAATTTACCTTTTATACATTTTAAGAAATAGCATGTTTTATGTTACTACCGCATTATTCTGTGAGTGGGTCCAAAATGACCCGCATTCATTTCTTATGGAATTTAATGGGAATCTTTGTTTCTTACCAACTGTGACTGTCAGGAAAACATTTTTTTTGTGAACCAAACACACTGAGACCTAAGTGTCACCCATGAGTAATAATATTTTACACAGCAAGAACTCTTACATATAAGTATTATCTTTATTTTTTATCTCACAAATGTGTTTGTGAGTACTGTGACAGCGTTATTGTCACGAATCAACATATTAGCCTTCTTCAAAGTTAGCCAACACTAGTTATCTAACCAACTAGCTAACATTATCACCTATACTTTATTGTGCATGTGTATTATTTGTGTGTGTGTCTGTGTGTGTCTCTGTGTGTGTCTGAAACCCTGGATGAGAAAACCAAGAGAGAGAGTGTGTTGAATGACATACAAAACCTGTTGATCAATGTGTTCAAGGTTCTTTTTTTATCATCTCAATAAATAAAATAAAAATTCATAGCTATAGAAATAAGTGCATAAATAAATGAGCCAGAAAAGTATAGAGTGTCTTCTCCAGGTCAGGAAGGATGTCCTGACCCAAGTGGAGGAGTTCAAGTATCTCAGGATCTTGTTCACCAATGAGGGAAATATGGAGGAGATCGACAGGCTGATTGGTGCAGCTTCTGCAGTGAAGCGGGCGCTGTACCGATCTGTCGTAGTGAAGAGAGAGCTGAACCAAAAAGCGAAGCTCTTGATTTACCGGTTGATCTAAGTTCCTACCTTCATCTATAGTCAGGAGTGTTGGGTCATGTCCAAAAGAATGAGGTCACGGATACAAGCAGCCAAAATTTGTTTTCGCTGTAGGGTGTCTAGGCTCTCCCTTAGAGATAGGGTCAGAAGGTCAGATATCCAGAAGAGATTCAGAGTAGAGCCGTTGCTCCTTCATGTCGAATGGAGCCAGTTGAGGTGACTCGGCATCTGGTCAGGATGCCTCCTGGATGCCTCCCTGTGAGGTGCTCTGGGCACGTCCCACCAGGAGGAGGCCTGGGGAAGACCCAGGACACGCTGACGATGTTTCTCAGCTGGTCTGGGAATGTAATGGGTTCCCCCAGAGGAGCTGGAACAAGAGGCTGGGGAGAGGAAAGTCTGAGCCTTCTTACTTAGGCTGCTAACCCAGTGACCCGACCCCAGATAAACAGAAGATGGATGGATGGATGGATGGATGGATGGATGGATGGATGGATGGATGGATGGATGGTGCGTGATACACATAGCATAATAGACTAGAGACAATAATGTTAGCTAGCTTGGTTAGCTAGCTAGTTTCAGGAAACGTGCTCTTTTGCAGCCCCCCCATGCCCACACACACACCCACACACACATAATGGATGTTAACATTGTCCATTATTGACATTTCATCATTGTTGTTGTAAAATTGCTCCTGATGTCATTTTGTTTTACAAATGTTCTACAAATTGTTCTAAAAACGTTTAAAAAAGTGAAAATGAAAATATTTCAAACATGAAATAATTCTTGTGTGAAATAAAACACAGTAGAAAGTATTATACAAAACATTATTTTGAATCAAAATAACAAAAGTAGCATAAAAACACATTGATCGTAACCCGGGTCAAAAAGGACCCACTCATGGAAGACTGTATAGTCAGTCATTCATGCATCAGAGGGTTAAGATAAACGTTTCTGTGTTCAGCTGTACTGAGCTGCACAAATGAGAAACTTACCAAGCCCTCTCTTCCAATTCCAAACATCTTATTCTGCTATTGACTCTTGCTTGACATTATTCTTATTTAGAATTAATCTAAAGCAAAAGTCTGTACAGCTACTGCACAGTTTTTATTATCATTAATTGTACATAGTCTGTCTTTTTAATGCTCAAAGACACATACATATTATGTAATTTTTTTAATTTAATCAACTCAGTTGCACATTCCTCCCTCAGAAATTACAACTGAGATGGTGTGGATAATTTAGAATCAGTTTTAGAAGCGGACAGTGGGATGACTGGAGCTCAAAAAGAAAAACCCTCGGAATAAGGCAGGGTGCACAGATGGAGGAGGGTGGGAACGTTGTCAGGTCAAGAGGTCAGGAGAGTAGTTTTAACTCTCTTCCTGTTTCTTCTTCTGGGATGACAAACATCTCCTCTCTCTAGAATCTGGAAATCACATCCATCATCACACTTATTCCTCCCAAATTGTTTTTCCAGCAACTCAAATTTCAGATATTTCAAAATTCAAGGCAGAGAGGAAGCACAATGATTTGATTTAAATGCTTTGACCTTATCAGATCTGTTTTCAAATTTGATTTTCTAATGAGTGATTCTAGGTACTTTTATGACACATGAAATAACAAAAACAGACTCGGGTCTGTTGGCTTCATAGATTATAGCCTAAGTGCAAAAAGTTTAGTGCCAAGTGAATCAAGTCTGCTCTATTTATCAAAGGGGCAGAATTATGTATTATGTATTTTCCAGTCAAATAGTGTCATTTCATAGCAAAATCATGCTACTATTTTACTTCCAGTCCGTATAAAAATGTTGTATAAATTAAATATGACTTAGAAGAAATGTTACTTCATTTTTTGACGACTTGAAATTGGATCTCCGTCTCTCTAAAATCTCCTGCTCTTTCTGAAACTCTGCAGTGAGGAAGTCATCACAACAGCGCTCTTATTAACCCTTAAATAAAGTTTTTACCAGAAATTTACTGAGAAGTAACTCATACAATGAGCTCACCAGGTCCACCAGGTGTTTGCTAATTGCTGATGGCTAGTCTGAAGGAGTTTTGTGAGAGAGTCATGTGGGAGGGCTACTTTGTGAGGTGGAAGCTCAGAAGCTTGGAAACCACAGCTCCAAGAGACAGCATGCTGGTGTAACAACAAACCAAAACCATTTGGATGCGACTGTGTCAGCCATGTCATCAACCTGACATTTTACTGCAGCCTGTCCCAAACAAAAAACAAATAAATAACATAAGACATGGTTTAAACAGGTGCCTGAAGTCACAGTCATGGTTGGTGCCGCTCTTTCATTATGTGCACTTCTTTATAAGAAAAGGCGCTACGAAAACACACTTTTCAAAGTTTCACTGCCTCCTAGAGGCCTGGCATGTGCACTACATTGTTTCTAGTGCCTTTAGCATTTCCATTCCACTGTTGTGTAAATGCTTTTTTTTTTCTTTTTCTATGGAAAACAATGGAAAACATTTTTGGAAAAGTTGTTGTGTAAACGGAACCGAAGTGGACACAACTGTACAATATTTTACGTTGACTGGCCACATAAAATCCTAACTGAAATACAATTTGTGATTGAAATGAGACAAAATGCTGCGACAGACTGGTGACCTCTCCAGGGTGACCCGCCTCTCGCCCGGAACGTTAGCTGGAGAGGCACCAGCAACCCTCCTGTCCCCACTAAGGGACAAGGGTGTTAGAAAATGGATGAATGGATGTTTGAAAGAAAATGTGAGAAAGTTCAAAGGTGCAAAAATACTTTTACAAAGCATCCTTGTTTAGGCTAAAATATAACAATAGAAATTATTACAAAGTAAAATTTCTTTATTTGCATTTAGGTATAAAAAGTAAAATATATATATATGTATATATATTTCTTGAAGTGCATAACCTCTTTAACTCTAATGTAGGTTGTGACCAGCACCAATCTGAGCATCGCTGCTGTGAAGGTTTGCATCCTGTGGACAACGCAGAGAGGAAGTGATTGAATAATTCAACATATTTCCTGGACAGTAATGGCCCATGGTGCTGATGATGGTGTGGTATTGAGCAATGGGGTTAAGTGCTCTGAGCGCTCAGCCAACCATGCAACCAGCCAACCAATCATCTGTCTGTCCACCCCGTCATGGTTGGGTTTGTTGCTGGACATCAAATTATCCTGGAAAATGCAGCAGCTGAAGCTGCAGAAACTCCGAAACAACAGTTGAGAGTAGAAATAGAAAATCTCAACAGTGAAATTCTTTTCCGGGACAAAGCGGGGAATTCACAGCCCTATCAGAGTTATATTCAGACGTCAAGCTCAGGAAGCAGGATGGAAAAAAAGGAGGTGGTTGTTAAGATATTAGAGAGACTTGTGGGACAAACCAGAGCTGAAACTTTCCCACAGTCTGAGCTGGACAACGCTGGACGAGGGCCCTGATAGCTGGCCCCGCAGGGGACTCTGGGTAGACGACCCACTGACTCCACAGGAAGGAGAGGTCACAGTGCAAACACACACACAAGCACCATATCAGCTCAACACACACAGGCCTGTCTAAAAATACCAAAGCCTTCTTGTCTACATCTATTCTGCTGGTCAGTTTTAAACAAAGTACTGTGCAGAAGTCTTGGGTCCAATCAGCAAGATCCTTCAGACGATGTTATAAAGGGGTCTTGATCAATACTTCCTCCATCTTTCTGAATGTTTTTTAAAGTTTTTTCTTCTTTTTTTGAAGCTAGTTTTTCTTTAGCTCAGATGTCCAGCTGGTGGCCTCAGTTTACAGACAAAGACAGCTCCTGTTGAACTCATCTACATAACAATCTGCTCTGAGGACCTACGTCCCAGCTGTGAGCGACTAGAGGTCAGCTTCTTTCAGTGTACCAAACACATCTCTGCTTGATCAGAACTGATACATAACTGATAATTTGGATCGATCCACCAACCACTAACCCAAACACAGTGAATACAATTGTCTACAAACCACAGAAGATGCTGTAGCAGCTAAATGTGTCATTTACAATCACCATAAACTCACAAAACATACATAGTTCTAGTTCCTCAACATGAGTTCAGTTCGGTTTTGGATGTAAAATAAGATCCAAAATCCAGAGGTACAGCTGTGATAAACCTGCTACAAAAATATCTGTACAAATCGGAGCTTGAAAAAGTTAAAGATTTGACACTAACGTGTCCATAATTAAAATATGTATGACATAACACCAGTAAATTACGCTTTATGTATATCTGTTCAATTGTACGTCATGTTTTCTCTCCTAGTGAACACTGGTCCAAGTTGGTAGGAAGCCTGTTAGTTAGCCATGAGGCTGAGGGAAGTGACACCAAGTCTGCTTTCATCATCCTCTATCTCCCCCTACTGGACTCAATTATAAATGCATTCTTGGAGTCTGATGCAAGTAATTTTGCTGACAGATTTCAGAAAGAAACAAATTTAGCACAATGTTAACTGAAATAACAATTTGTCTCAGTTAAGATCTGTTGAGTAAAAATACAGGAAATCCACTGGCAGATAAAACACTGCTAGTCAAATTTAATATAGATTATTTTGTTTAAATACTTACTAAAATGTAACATGACACTTCTACATGTGTACATAATGACTAATAACTTTAATGACACAATATTAGTTATTAGCTGGATGCACAGAAACATCTTTCATTCACCTCAGTCATTCACTTTTTTTTCTCCCCACCCCAAACAATTCTCATCAGTTTGGAATAAAAAGCATACACATAAAAAATGAACTTGGCCAATACGGTTATAGGACCATAGCTACTTTCAGCCTCTTCAGTTAGAAAATGTCCTTAAAATTATAAACATTGGACACATATTTTTCTAAATGTAACTTTAAAAACCTCTTTAGAAATTTGCCCAAACTTTATGAAAAAAAGAAAAAAAAAGATTCCAAAAAAAGTAGATTACAAAATAACAAATAAATTAAACTTAGAATGAATCAATGACTATTTATTTAAAACGTGTGGTTTTTTTTTGACATACTAGGTTAAAACATGGACATTTTTCCATATTATTGTCAAATATTATTTAAAAAATATTTGATTAGATATTCCACCATATATCTAATCACTACTACATATAGTGAGTAGTAGCGAAAGACTTTTCCCTATATGAGTAGTTTTTCCACCAAATACTTTTTTTTACTCTTCAGCACTTTTTGTGATGATCACCTCGGGGAGCCGAGGAACAAATTAAATAGACATAAACATGATCATAAACGAGTAATGCTGCTATATTCTTTGTGACCACATAGTGGCAGTATTAAGCCACCATAGATACTTTACAGAAGTGGCTCAACGCGCTCCCAATGATGCAAAAACAGAGTGAGGGGCGTCCTGGACACAACATAGACAAGGTGCTTAACAAATGTTACTGTACGCCACATTGTTGATGTGGTTTATCATATAAATATGTCATAATTTATTTGTCATGATTAGTTCAAATCATGCATCATTTACACAGAAATGTCATGTTATACACCATCTGTCCGTTCCTGATGGAGCTTTAAAATATGAAGCATGCAGCTCACTGAATAAATACTGTACTTCTCCTGAAAAGGAGCCCAGAAAGAAGATTGTTAAAATAAATAAATAAATAAAATAAAAAATAAATGGCCATCACAGAGAACTTAATGAAGGAAACTTAATGGAAAATTTAGTGCAAGGAACAACTGCAAGGAAGAAAGATGCAGAGCAGCAAATATAATTACAGACTTTAGATCATTGTGAGACATTTCTTTGGGTAGATGAGACATAAACGGTGCCTTTTGTCCTGCTGTATTTAGCTCTAAATCGGTACAACCATGGCCACTGTGACACATGAAGGGGAATCAGTTTTGTTTTGAACTTCTGGAGTGCAACATACCGGCCCGCATTAGAAGGCACAACCTCAGCTGCAGCGCATTACTCATCTGAAAAGAAAATTATTTTGAAAGATGAGCTAATAGCACTCAAAAGTTGTTAAATATTCTTATTGTCAGAGACCTGATGATAAACTTGTTGAACATCTATGGAAATATCTAACACTCCATCTTTTCAACCTGAAACACCTTTAGCAGTTTGCTCAGGAAGAGAAGGCCAAGCTGTTCATAAACACATCCTCCAGTGATTGCTTGTTGCCATGGTTTGCTGCAGTAGGAGCTAGCACTAGGGAGGCACTGATATGAAAATTTAGGTCAATATCCATCCATTTTCTAACACCCTTAGTGGGATCAGAAGGGTTGCTGGTGCCTATCTCCAGCTAATGTTCCAGGCAAGAGGAAGGGTACACCCTGGACAGGTTGACAGTCTGTCACAGGGCAACACAGAGACAGACAGGACAAACAACCATACACACACACCTAGGGACAATTTAGATTTGAATTAACCTGACAGTCATGTTTTTGGACTGTGAGGAAGCCAGAGTACCTGGAGAGAACCCAGTATGCACAGGGAGAACATGCAAACTCCATGCAAAAAGACCCCAGGCTGGGAATCAAACCCAGAACCTTCTTGCTGCAAGGCAACAGCTCTACCAACTGCACCACCGTGCAGCCCTTAGGTCAATATCAATATCCAATATTAAAATTGCTATTAGCTTGAAAAGAGGTTTTAAATCTGAATGGAATTTTATCTTGGTAAAAATAAAGGTTAAATTAAAAAACACAAAATATCCGATAACCGATATTTAACAACATTCTTTTGACAACTTTGATTTCATCACACTGTTGACTTCATCACTGCTTCATTTAAGCTATCCATAATCCTGTGCTACGTGACTGTCACTGTCACATGACCAAACAAATACCAAATAACTAATCCTCTCCACTCTCACTTTACAAAGAAACGGCAAGAAGATGAAAAACAATATTGGTTGTTAAAAATTGGCCCAGTGTAATTTATCAGACCAAAACGATATGTTAAATAAATGACTAATATCTGTCAATACTGATGTTGTGAATCCCTAGTGAGCACAGATATTTTTCTATACATGTATTTTGATTAATGATATAAAATATTCAGCAGAATCACAACCTGTTAGCTTGTTGTC
Source organism: Poecilia latipinna (assembly GCF_001443285.1). NCBI lineage: Eukaryota > Metazoa > Chordata > Actinopteri > Cyprinodontiformes > Poeciliidae > Poecilia > Poecilia latipinna. The sequence goes on along the minus strand of NW_015112762.1, from coordinate 148,147 downwards.
AGTCTTCAGTTACTTCAGTGTTTTGTTTTATTTTCAGGAACATTGCTGATAATCTCATCTGTTTTTGAACATCTTTTCATAATTTTTGACATAATTGAGGCTTTTTTATTCTAGGATTCAAAATATGATTTAAAATACACTTCAGCAACAATTTGTTGGGCCTTCTGGTATTTCCTGCTGTGTTATTTCCACATGTGCACCAAAACCTACCCCTAACCTGCCTTGAGAAAAATCTCAAGGTAGATTTGGATCAGCGAAACAAGTGATACTAAATTGCATGAAATTGTGAATATATGTGTGTTTTACTCTACAACTGTGCAGCCAGAACCCAACTTTCACTGAGGTCAAAGTGTTATTCCTGACTGTGAAGAAGCACTTTTTCAACTTCTGTAGGAAAACAACACAGAGACAGCTCTCAGCACCTTAAAGGAAAATAAATCGCTTTCAGCTCTGCGGCAGACACTTCCCTGCTGTCTGGACCTGTTGAGCTGACTACGGTGTTCAAATACAGGTAAACAAACTACAACCCTTGAACGCAAAGTGAGGCATGTCACTGAGAAGCTTTCACACTCACACTTAACTGAAGCATGAACGCACCGCAGCAGCAGCATGGAGCTGATCAATAAGTAGCGCTGAGGGAGGTGAGTTGTCACTCCTGCAGGGTCTGACTGCTGCAGAGCGCCTGCAGGACCAGAATGACTGACTGACTGACCTACTGATTGTGTTCAGAGCCGGTTTTCTGATGATCTGGTGATTCACTTTCAGTCGTGATAGACTAAATGATTCTCCAGCTTTTTTTTTTTTTGGAACATTATTTTTTATCGATACAGGACAAAAGTGGAGGTCAACTTCTTCCAATGACTGATCTAAGAAAGGGCAATTGTTGAGTCGGTGCAGAGATTATAATGTTTGAAATAAGAAGTAAAGTGGAAAATCAAGAGCTTCTCCAGCCCTTCGTTACTTTTTAACGTGTCAAAAGAGGCGTCATGCTTGTAGAATCAGCTTAAACTAAAAGTGAAATACCCAGAGATGCATCACTGCTGGCTTGTTTTTCTTTTCGTAACAAGTGCATTTTGTGCAGATTTGAGTGTAATTTCTTATTTTTGTGACTTTCATGTTGTTTCGTTCTTTGTTGTTTTTCACGAATGTTTCTGGTCACTTGTTGAATTTTGCATCACAGTGAACCCCCAGTATTGACAAGGATTAAGGCTGACAGAACATAAACATAACACCTTCTTCGTGTTTGTGTTAATTTGTTTGTGTCTTAGTGACACAAATTATTTTGCTGCACAAACGTTTGACGCCAATTTTGTTTAATCTGAAGTAGGTGAAGGTGGCAACTTCCCTCAGGTCCTCTAAAAACACTTTTAACTGCTTATTTTACACCACTGTGTAAAGTTGAAAACAAACACCTTATCTCTGCCTCAAACCTCATGTTTATTTCAGCAGCTAAAGACCATTCTAACATAAATGTTATGCTTTAATTCTTAAAAAGCAGCTTGGAACTGTTTTTATTTTTATTTTTTGCTGCTTAACTATAGTCCTGTAAGCCACTCAGTCATACTTACTTTTCACACACAGCCATTTCATTTTGGCTCAAACTTTATTTAATAAATCACAACAGCATGAAAGCCATGCGCTCCCTGTATGAATTAACAGATTATCTCCTTGTGCAACAGAAAAGGAGCTTCTACTGTCAAGCTGAAGGGAAAACAACACAAAGTCGGAACGGGAAGCAAAATGCAACTCAAGAGGGTTGAGATGTCACGCCAAGCTGACAACCGAGACATGAAGCTGGAGTACACACAGTTCTCAGTCAAACTAGAGAACCAATGAGATGGAGAAAGAAGTCAAAGTGACAGCCGAGCCAGCAGACTGTCAAGAGTTGATGCAGGAGAAGCAGCTCAAAGAAAAACACTCACAGGAGGAATGATTGGAACAGAGAGCAGCAGCCAGATCCTGATGGAAGGAGAGAGGGCCGCCACGCGCTCCCAGGGAGGCGAAAAGCGCCTCTGATGGTGCGGAGTCGAGGTGAGGCGTCTCCCCGCAGGAAGCTTCTGATCCGCCGTGGAGGTGGAGTGTTAATGCAAACTTCAGTTCAGCCGGAGAGGGGCTGCAGCCAGATCTGAGCCCCCTGGTGCTGCTTCAAAGGCTGCTCCAGCAGCCAGATTCCACTGAAAACCTTCCAAAATGGCTCCATTTGAAAGAACGTTACATTCAGCTGAAGAATGTAAGGAAAAATATCGCTCATGTTTTTCACAGCGTACATTTTATATACTTCTTGTACTGTGCTGCTGAGAGGAAGTGATTTTTGTTCTTAATAACACAACCACACTGCAAAAACACAAAATCTTATTGAGTATTTTGATCTAGTTTTGAAACAAATATCTTAGTACTTTTGGAATAAGACTAAACTAACGTACAAGTAACTCTTCAACTAGATGTAAGGGTTTGTTTTAAGTCAATAATCCCTTAATACTGATGAAAAAGTCCTAGTTCCTCTCAGATTATTTCACAAAAATATGGCAAAAAATTGTGTTGTTATAAGTGAAATAATCAGCCAGTGGAACTAGCAAAGTTTTTACCGTGTTGAGGACCAAGTTATATTTTGTTGATCAGGGACATTTGGGTAGTTTCTGTCATTTAGATTTAAAAATGGAACACCAATGAGTTAGAGAAAACATTTTGTCGTGTTGTTCATGTTCCATAGGAAAAATCTCTCAGGGTATGTAAACTTAAGAGCCCAGCTATGTAAAGGTCCAAATGAGGCTGAACAGAATCCATAAACCATAAAATGGTTGCACAGAAAAGACATGATCTGTTTGGCTTCTTTAAAACCTTCCCGGCATTTTTCCAGTAAAAACGAAAGGAAACTGATGATATTTGGAGACGTGATAAATCCGACTACGACTGACCCTGCAAGCGTTACATCAGAGCTGCAAGGCTGCAGAGACCCTTCTGAGACCCTTCTGAGCTGCTTAGCTTTCCACATTTCTCAGACACTCATCCTGTGGGACATCCTGACCAACTTAGACTCCAGAACTGAGAAAAGAGCCAAGACATTGTTTATTAGTTCATCTGAAATGTACAAACTTATGAACGATTTAGTTAGTTTTTGTTAGGATTTCTCTTTTCTTTTTGTGATAGGTTGTAGTTGTCATGATCCGTGTTTCTGTGTGTTTATTTTTGAGATTTTCTGTGTTCAGTCCCGTTTTCCTGTGGGTCTCTGTCCTGTCCTCCCCGTTGATTGTCTCCCAGGTGTGTCTCATTCCCTTGATTACCCCGTGTGCATTTAGTCTCACCTGTTGTCTGTGTTCTTCGTGGGATCCTTGTCATTTGTTACCTGTTTCCTTGTGCCCTCAGTTGTTCCTCCGTGCTGTTCTCCGTTGTGCCATACTTGGGTTATTTTCATTAAACTCATCATTTTCACCTACCGCCTGCGTCCACATCCTCACCACAAACCACTGTTTATGACAGTAGTTCTTGAAAACATTTTTATTTGTCCAGGAATAAGTAGCTGCATGACCATTTGCCATATAGTTGCACAATTTGACATTTTATATATAAATTCTCTTAAGGGAATACATTTATTTAAAAAAAAAAATGTTAATTTTTCAATAAAAAGGTTTTGGTGCTAGGATGAGGTTGTTTTTATAGCCAAATAAAAACTGGTTCATTTTGTAAAACTGCAGTGAAAAAACTTTTTACATCATAAGAGTCACACGATTAACCATCAGATGTTACCAGTGACGCAAACCATGAAGAAGAAGATGACAGGAAGTGGTAGGAGAATGATGGCGTGGCATGATTTTTAATAACTTACCACATTAACAAACTTATTTATATGATTTTAATTACATTTATTAGCTAATGGAAACACTACAGATGCAAAACAGGTTTTTACCGTAACACTGACAAAGTTTAGTTAATTTCTGAAGCTTGAAATTGGGCAAAAATGAAAACGTGTGGATAAATCTTTTCCATGGAGATGGGAAAAATACCATACATCATTAAAGTCCAAAATGAGAGATTTGTGTGATAAAGAGATGCCTGAAACCCAATTACTGAAGGATTTATTCATTCAGCAACAGGGGGAGGCGAGAAGAGGGCTTGAATGAAACGTGTGGGGAGTTTCCAGCATCGAGCGATTCCAAGGCCTAAGAAAAATTTGAGAAAACAAAAGTCAAATTTGAAAAAAAGAAGCTTTTCATTTAGTTTTTTTCATCACTAGTCCTTAAAACAAATATTTCTGTTTTTCTACAGAGAGAGGAGGAGATGAAGGGGAGGTTGGGAGGGAGTTTGGGGGGAGGGGGGGCTGATTTCTCTCTCTTCTCTGCTATTTTCCTTTTCTCTTTTTTCAACAGATGTAAAAATGATTGAAATCCCAGCAGGCCTCATTACCACGGCTCTCCGGAGAGCCGGCGCTGGGGCTTAAGGTCTTCAAGTAACGATTGAAACATGATTTGTATTAAAGCCAACAATCTTCCTCGCCAGAGCATCAAATTAGCGAGAACCTCTGGTGAAGAAAGGAAGAGATATCGCCAATGAGTAATTGTCTCTGATGCCTTGAGCCCTGGATAACGCTGCAAGCTGAGACGCTCTCATGGAAAGCCCACAGACAGCCCTGTTGTAGTTTACAACTGACATTCCTGTATCCATACCACTGAATTACACCATTAAAGAACAGCTTGAGAGACCAGATGGTTTCCTCTGCATTGTATCATCTTTTCAGGGTCTGTCATGGTTTAAGACACCCGCTGAAGCTGATGAAGAAAGGTTGTTTTCTGCGGAACAGCTCAGAGAACACGCTGGAAGTCTTTGATGCCCGGGATCAGAATTCCCTCAGGAGGCCGCAGAGTGGCGTCTGTGTTTGAATAATCAAGGCTTTGTTTTTCCTGTTTGTTAATGGGCAGGATTTAGCCTTACAAATCCCAGCCCTTTGCCTCTGAGTGTGTTGGTTCAGATACAACCTTGCGCCTTCGGTGGTTGGAAACCTCCAATTCAGACGTTCAGTTGAGCCTTGAAGAGTTACTCATCCAGCTATAATGGCGGGTTTTATTTTCTGACATCGTAACCTCTCAGTACTGGTTTCCTACAGAACTGGAAACACACCTGCACTCCGTTAGTCTGCACCATTAGAAAATAGGTCAAACCAAGCAACAGAAGAAACATTGAAATGTGTCTACTGGCTCGGTAGTGTTAGCTTTAAACTGTAATATAATATACCACAAAAATACTCTGGCTAGACCAGAGGTGGGCAATCCTGGTCCTGGAGGGCCGGTGTCCTGCAACTCTTAGATGTCTCCCTGGTCCAACACACTTGAATCCAACAGCTGAATCACCTCCTTAGAGCAGTCAAGTTCTCCAGAGTCCTACTAACGACCTCATTATTTGACTCAAGTGTGTTGAAGTTGAGACACATCTAAAAGTTGCAGGAGACCCTCCAGGCCTGGAGTTGCCCACCACTGGGCTAGAATATAAGTTACAACAGGAAGTTTAAATCATTATGGACAACTGTAAGGAGATAAAATAAATTAAAAATATGTTGTTAATAAATACAGTCTTTACCACTTTGTTACACAAATGTAGAATCTGTTTCAAGACAAAACATTAATAATGTATTTATATGACATAAAATCGAATTGTTAATAAAGTGAGGTAATATGTGATGTTTATGACATTCTTTTTCTCTGTTTTGATCGTTTTCTGCCTGATTTGCAGAATATTTTCTCAAATTTAAGATGGAAAAACATTTCTTTACCTTGACTTGCAAATCTGTGTATTTTGAAATCCCCCATTTAGCTCAAGTTTCTATGAAAATGGAGTACATGTCATTGTATACACCAACACAGAAATTTATATTCAGATACTCAAGGATCTTCTAATCGATGCACATCAATACGAGCAGCTTTGCCCTCAAACATAGCAATCAAACTTCTGAAACTTGAAGGTGTAACCTTGTCAAGCTCGGTTTTGGGTTTATAGATATTTATCTACAGAGGGAAATTTATAACTCAGGAGATTCTCCATTCCAATACGGCAGCGGTGGTGCCTGCCGAGCTTGGAAGCAATCCAATGTTCATGAAAAAAAGGAGCAACAGGGGAACAGGTGGAAGAAAAAAAAGTTTTGTGCAGAAGGGTGCAGAAGGTGGGAAAGCATTGAAAGGTGATAGAACGATAAAGGAAGAAGAAAGCTGATGTAATAACCTTGAGGCAGAATCTACTGAGAAAAGCCTATAGAAGTTTAACCCTCGCTGAGGGAAAACTTTCTCACACTCCCTGCTTCAGATCCTCAGCGTCCTCGGGATTCCTCTTCGTTACGTGAAAAAGTCTCTAACGCTTCATCTCCTCTGGTCGTCCCAATCTGTCACCATTTTACTGGTCATTTATAAACTGGTTTCCATTTCACTTCCAGCTCTACCCTCTACCTAACTTTTTCATTTCCTCCCTTAAAAATAGCTCACTTTTCCCCTTTGCTTTTCCTCCTCATTTCCCCTCTGGGTCTGACCTGAGGTCAGCCAACGATTCCGTCGAGAAACGAGGAGTAAGGACAGAAAAGAAAAGCAGCCCTCTTCGTCACTCGTTCCTCGTGCCTCTTCTACTTCCTCCTCCTTCTTCTGTGTTTGTCTGTATGAATGAAAACCTTTGAAGGGGGAGAAAAGGAGCTGGTATCGATCGGGCCCTGTGAAAGATTCAGCCTGAGCAGCCGGACCCCCGCTGCATTGTGAGCACACCTCCCACCTCTATCACTCCTGCAAATCGATAGCTCCCAGCTCAGAGCGGGAATCCGACTGAATCTGGTGTGAAGGGCTCGAGGAGGAAGGGGTGAAGAAAGGAGGAGGAAGCAGAAGAGGAGGAGAGGGTGAGGATGGTTTCAGTGATGAGCAGAATGATGAGACTGACAGACTCAAGTTTTCTATGGTTTAATGATGGCAAGATGATTTTTTATGAAAACTTTTTAGACACATTTGATCTAATCTTCCTATCAAACAGAGCGAGCGGTACAGCAGAGGAAGTTGCAAATATCTTACAGTTAGATACCTGCGACAAACGCAGACAAACATATCAAGAAAATTTGTGGTATTTTAAAAAAAAAAACACAAACTTGTAACATTATTTTTCAGTAAGTAACCAGGAGTAATTGGTAGTCTTGGTGACTAGTAGTTCTCTTCCGATTAGTAACAAGCTCCTCATATGTAACCAAGGGCTGATCCTTCACCTCTGATATGACCATCGTCACTCCATGACGTAAGATCGACCAAAAAGAAATTAGCTATTTCTTTCTTTTCCAAATAATCACAGCAGCTTCTCAGCATCTTCCAGCTGACGGTGTCGTTCTCCATTCCAGCCTCTGTCTCTTTCTTTGGAAAACTCTTTGGCCCGGCTCACTGTGATGAAAAGGTTTTGATCAGTTTCATCTGGAAGTGACTGACGGATTGATTAAAGACAGTTACCAAATTTACTAAACAAGAAGGGCCTCTAAATGTATTCACTAATTGTATGGTGCAGTGAAAATATCGTACACTGGAAATAAGACAAAACTAACTCACAGGTAACATTTTAGAAAGAGATAGGAGCTTGTTCTAGGTCAATAATTCTATAATATTCATGAAAAAGTACTAGTTCCACTGGCAGATTATTTTATTTTTAACACAGGAAACATGTCCTGTTATAATTTAAACACTCTGCCATTAGCACTGGTACTTTTTAAAATTCATATTAAGTAATTATTTGCTTGAAACACGTCCTTATGTCTTGCTGAAATGATACTTTTAAGTTTTGCCTTATTTCAAGTGTACTAAGATGTTTGCATTGGAAAGTAGACCAAATACACTTGTGTGGTTTTGCAGTGTTTCCTTTTGAAAAATCTTTTATTAAGCATACCCATAGACGCTTCATGACGTCTTTTCACATCATTCTGTTTAATTTAAAGACAGACAACATGCCGCCTCACTTTTAGAGCCTAATTATTGCAATGAAACAGTAATAATCTTTGTTGTTCTTTGCAGAAAGATGTGTCAAAGCACCAGACTCTCAGCGGTGCGATCATGTGTGTGTTTGTGTGTGTGTGTTGATGATGCCTTGATCAAGCCTCAATCTAGGGAATAAAAGCCACACACACACATACACACATGCATACACACACGTCCCACTTTGGCCTGATCTATGCAAACAGCATTTCTGCATGGCAAACAGCTTTCTCCCCTCCCGTGAGAAATGAGAAGATGGAGAGAAAAGACTGACAGAAAGAGAAGAGAAGAGAGCCAAAGAATGAGGAGAAGAGAAAGGAAGAAGAAGGGTGTCATCTGGTCCAGCTGTTACTTCGGCCTCAATCAGGCAGAAACATGTTAGCAAACGAAATGTTTCCAGCACATGGACGAGGCTGTGTGGGGTCAGTAAAAGTAGGTGCAGAACTTGTTAACTGACAGATATGTGATTTGGGGTTCAGATCCTCGATGCAGTTGAATGATTTTGCACCAGGAATAAGTAAGCTACACAAACGCGTTCCACAGAAATGTCATAGTAAGAGCATCTTCTCCCAACTGTTCCACCAACTGTTACTTATGAAATCTCTTCAGACAAATGGATTACTGCAAAGTTATTGACTCTGTTTGCGGAACATTTCCCAGTTATTGGCGCTAATTTACTGACCAACCATAACTGACTGTAACTATATGATTGTCTTGGGTGAACTGGATGTTTTGAATTTAATTCAGACTGATGTGGATTTCATAAAATGGGCCTGGTTAGTGTTGTAAAGTGCCTTGAGATGATGTTTGCTGTGGATCAACTTAAATTAAGTTTGAATTAAGCTTAAAAAACAAAAGATGGAAGTCAATCTGAGAAATAAAATAATAGAAATGACACATGTGGAGATGAATTTATTAAAAAGAACAACAATGGAAACCAAAAAAGCTAACAGAGAAGATTGCAGGACAGGGAAAGAATGTTAAAATAGGGAATGCAAAAGGAGAGGAAAAGTGATGGGGACAGAAATAAAGAAATTTAATTTTCAGCAAGTGAGCGATCCAGGAGCAGGGTTAAAATTCTTTCAGATCAGGTACACATAATAGGCTTCGTTAATATTCATAGTTTCCTCAGGTACAGCGAAGGTTAAATTTTACTTACTTTTCAACTCTCATTACTAATACATGATGGCAATAAGAATATTCAAAGCGGACGGGTGACCAAAGGTTGATGAGAACCTTACCTTTCCTCTGACATTTAAACACATTACCATTTCAGGGCCCCTTCCTCTCAATCGTGCCCACCAGAATAAATTGCTGGCTAATCACAAGTCATCCAGCACATCCTGTCTGAATGGTGATATTCCAGAAAAAGTCCACCCCTCCATTAAAACCTGACTCTCATTACGAGCAAAAAGACTGGTGGTGTATGTCCAGGTGAAAATGCCCACCAATCCTTTATATTGAGCATGCATATGATGAAAGTGGAAATGAGTTTTCTTATAATCACTGTAGTTAGAGCAGATAAACTGGTCTAGGAGTATTTTCTATGTTAAAGAAAAGCAAAGAGTTAATGGCATCAGCAGCTTATTTAGAGGCTTCATGGAGGAGAGAAACACCACTAAACAGAACAGATCAGATGGGGTTGTGAAATTTATGGAATATAAATAACAGTACAAAGTTACTTGCAGCAATCTGCCAATTTTTTTTGTGGGAGAAAACCAGGGACAATTGTATCTTCTATGGAAACATAACATGAAGTTCTCGGCAACAGTAGGCTAGCCTTTAAGAAAGTGCCAAACATATATAACAGAAGTAAAGATGATAAAACAAAGTTAAAAGCAGCAATAACTGAAGATATGACATCATTGGAGGCTGGAGAAACTACCAGAGTCAGGAAAGTAGTCAGCATGTCCGATCCAATCCATTTTATTTAGATGTCAAGTCAGTCAGTGGAACAATAGTGACAGATGAATCAAGACAAGAACAATAAGCTCAAAGCATTAAAAGCAAAATAAGATGTACTAAAAAGACAACATAAATAAAATTTAAAAAACTACAAACCAACTCACAGCAGCACAACTTCAATGAGTCTCCTGACTGGATTCATCAGGATCGATGGATAAACACACCTGAGCATCATCGGCATAGCTACAGAAATTCATCCTATGCACCTTAGTAATTTTGCCAAACGCTAGCAACCACAGACTGTTAGGCTTACCGAGATCCCAGTGAGAATGAATTTATCACTAGTCAAGATGATTCAGGCCGTACCACTGTAACCTGTTTTGACCAAATCTTGTCATATTGGTTTTTGGTCCAAATCTGTGTAACTTGCATCTGAGGGAGGAACACCACTGTTTGTTTCTATACAAGTCTGCCCCGATGACTTGTATAGTCATCTGACTGCAGATCTGATTGCTTGTTGCAGTTTGGACCAGTTTTGAAAAAAAAAAAAAGTTACACCTTAACAAATATGACATTTTGATATGACACAATGATTGCTAAAGCTAAATGGGAGGGAAATAATTTGACCTGATAGATTGTTGATAGAAATATGAAACATTACTAATAATACATTTTATTGTAACTTATCATTGCTACAAACTACAGAGTCAAAATCTCAAAATGGGATCAAACGGATTAAGGTATTCAGGTATGACTGTGTCAGAGTGAGGGACAGCTACACGTCCAGGTGGTGCTGTGTCATGACGGTGCTTTAGGTGAACAAACAGGGACAAAGCTCCCAACATCAGGACTGATCAGCATCAGAGCTGAAGTGTCTGTCGCCCCGAGGCAAACGGGATGACAGGAGAGGAGGCAGGCTGCGGCAGAACGACCCTCCACCTGAACACTGACCCCTTTACAGAGGCAAATATCCACTGCTGAGAATTCAGCAAAGTTTTCCTTTCAAACTATAGCATGTTTACAAATGTAGATTTCTAGATTTTCCCAACAGTTTTACAAAATTACAGATTTTTGAGAGAAATACGTGCATGGAGTTAGGATTTTGTCCATTTTCCTCAAATGATCACAAGGCAAGCTGCTGCTTGCTTCCCAAATCTGCAACTTGCAACAACTTATTTCACCTATATTTCAAAATCAATGGTATCTAACATCCACATATTATTCAATCCCCTTCCTTTTATTGGAGATTTCATCTTTGTTTGCCGGTTGGCTCACATTAACTTCCCTCTCTTCCTGTTTTCACTCGGAGCTGCAGTTTGTGTCTGGGACTTTTGAGTGACAGGCAAAGGCATTTGAAGATGTGTGACGGCGCATGTTTTACTGCATGTCGTGTGATTCTCTAGCGTCGACTTCAAGGCTTTCTTTGAAGACATCAAAGTGAAACAGTGGCGGGTTTAAATCGTCCCTCTGGACAGAGTTTAGGGAGGTCATTACCCGTCCCTCAATTCAAGGCATGACACACCTCTGCTGCACCGGTGCTCTCCACACATCACAGAGAAACGTATCCAGGATTTAATAAATCCAGCCTTTTCTTAGATTTTAACATTAAACTAAATATATTCCTGAGTAAAGAACTATATATATATATATATATATATATATATATATTATTATTTTTTTATTTCATTCATTTGTACTAGTTTTTCATGTAAGACTAGAGGAAAAAAAAAACATTCTTACACCAGTAAAATAAAAAGAAGACATTTGCATTTAATTTTGCTTCAACAATTTTCCCCACAAGTAATTCCTAACAAAAGCAGAGACAGAAAATCAACCACCCTTGGCGATAAGGAGGCTCAAAGGTAGAAGGCTTTGTTCAACAAGTCAGGATTTTTTCTGCTGATAACTTCACTTTGAAGCTGAGTTTTCATACTTGAACCACACTTTACCCTGCAGGTTGTGTGTGAAGTGAAGAGTTGGGTGAAGCAGAAACAATGAAGGGAATGTCAGTGGAGATTTGGGCAAAACCTGAGGAGCCCGGATGTTCCTGAGTGGAGTTTGTATGTTCTTGTTTTGCTTTCTTGGGATTTTTCCAGATTTCATCCTGCAGCCAAAAGCCTGTTTCAGGAATAAGAGCATGTGTCAGTGATTGGTTGGTATGTCTTTATGCTTGACTTGCATACAAAACTTTTTTTTTCATTCAACTAGTTCATAGTTCATTTCCTTCCATCTGTCCTCCCCTCATCCCTTTCTTTTGTTCCTTAACTTCCTTGCAGGTTTTTTTTTTTTTTTTTTTGCAGGTTCCGTGTTTAAACCATGAGAACTGAATCTGGGAAATTCTGGAATCTTTAAAGAAAATGATGCAGGAACCTCAGGCTTATTTTGTTATATTCACAATAAAAGTATTTTTACAAAATAAAAACTATTTGATTTACTTTAACTCTACAGATGCTAAAAAATCACTCAAAAGAAACCTTTTTTCATCAGTTCTTAGGCTGCCGCCGACCTTTCTGCAGTCTACGACAGTTTGTCTTTGGGGCATGAAGTCTAGTTTATTAAGAGATAACAATTTGAAGCATATCTGATCCACTTGGACAAAAAAAGTGGATGGCTACATAAACTTTTCCTGCATTCATTCCTTTTTGCATGAATCCCTGCACGCCAGTTTGTCACTTAAACGAAACCTCACAGACTGACAGGCCAATATCTGAGTCTTTAAAACGAAACTACTAGCAAATTAATTTTTCATCCTTTCTTATCAGTGACTGATGGGCCGCCGGGTCCTTCCCAAACCCCTCTGTGTCCCTGCGGGCAACTCCTGCAGCCCGGGAACCAAGGATTTTTTTTTTTATCCTAAACGGCGGTAAATGGCTTGCCGCACAAATAATGCATAAACAGCTGTTTTGCCCAAGTAAGTTATCCTGTTAAAAGATTCAGAACCCCCTCTCTCTCGTTCAGCCGTCCCACAGTCTCCTGCTCTCTCTCTGCCCATCCCTCACTCAGTTAATTCATCAATTTCTTATGATAGCAACAGTTCTGCTCGGCACGGGTGTTAAGTACCAATTAGTGGGGCGGGTTCCCCTCGGCCCGTTCCGCCACACCTCTCCTCCTCCTCTTACAGCGTTCCTCTTCCCGGCTTGGCTCTCCCTCCGCCCGTCCTCTGTCCGGTTCCCTGTCATCCTTTTTCATGTTTATTTCCCACGTCCGCTCCACCAATGGGCGTCCTTCCGTGTCCATCAAATGTTCTCTTTCGTCTCAGAAGTCCAAATCGGAGAGATTTTTATTAACTTTTTAGTACTTTAAATTATTCATTCAAGATAATCGCTGATCAAAAGGCAGAAAACACACATCAATCAGCAGAAACTTCCAGTGGGTGTCCGGATCTGGTTAGCAAAGTTGCCTGTTTTTGATGCAGTTGTACAACACGACCCCTTTAACGGTGAAACCAGGTGCTTTGGGTGCAAAGAATCGAAAACTTTGAAGTTGAGTTTCAGTGAAGATAGAGGCAATGGAATGACTGGGAGACTAATGGTGCATGTTTTTGTCCTGAATGCAGCTCTGACATTATATTTAGACCGGAGCAGCAGGAGCAGGCCACCATCTTGGTTTCTGAAGTGCTGCCACTTGGCTGTGGAGTCGTCTTCAGGGCTGTTAAAGAGGTGGGGAGGCCAAGAGTGGCCGGAAGCTGTTGTGTCTCGTCTCTCTCTCTGGGGTCGCTCAGATGTCACTGCCAAACATCACAGTTGCTCACACGAAAACAATCTGGCCAATGTGAACAGCAAGATCCAAGTTTCTTTATTCTCTGCCAACTGATGGCAGAAAGAAGGTCTTATTCAGTTCAATTTTTTAACAAAGTCCACAAATGTCATTATCAGACAGGAAGCTTACCCTAAAGTTACTCTGCTTAGTAGTTTTTCCATCTTTAAAATTGGTTAACTCCAAAAGAGTGTACCAGATTCCCTTCTGCCACTATTCAACAGGACTCAATCTTTTGTTTGGTTTTCTTTTGTGTTTTGATCATTTCAAAACAGCAACATTCAACTTCATTCAACTGGAATAAACTTCCAGAAAACTGCAGAACAGCTGAAACCCTGAGTTCCTTTAAATCAAAGCTATAATCCCACCTGTTTAGAGTTGCTTTCAACCCAAATTCACTGGACCAACACGGGTCGATGATCTTAGCGATGGCGTTTGACAAAATAAAATGTTCATTATTGGTTTCATAACTTGATTGGTGAACTGATCATTTCCATGTGGTTTATTTATCTACAGTAGGTCTTGTCAGATTCATTTATTTCTCCATGTTCATTATTGTTTGTTGCCATATCACCTAATTAATTTGTGTTCAGTTCTGTAGTTTGTTCTTGTGTTCTGCTCCAAAGAATAATTTCCTGAACTGCAAACTGTACAGATTGGAGTGTAATCACAAATCTGACATTCTTGAGAGTAATATTTTAATACATGCCATTGAGACATGGTTGAATTTAGCGCTTCAGTATCAGCGGTAAATTCAACCATGTGTTTTAATTAAGGGTTAATGGTGCCCACCACTGCTGCTGAATAATGTTGACTTCAGAATTCACTTTTTTCAACATGCTCACCCTTGACCTCTCATGACCTTGAACCTAGTTCAGTTATAAGGATTTCTATCAAATTTTGACAGAAACACCACTGGGTATCAAATATTCTTCCCTCTAGGTTTGTGAATTTATTTATTTGTTACAAATTGTGCAGCAACTTGGATTAAAGGGACCTGAGGCCCAAAGGTCAGGAGAGCTCCATTCCCGATCAAAGTGGTCTGTTGGTTAAGAGTGAATAAGGTTTTGTAGATTTTCAAAAAAAAGTTTTATCAGCATTTAAAAGTAGACTTAATTGAGTAACAGTTACGATTTAGGAGTTCACTTGTGAAAATGCAAAGAATTATCAATCAGATTGCTGCGGCACATCAATATAAAATAAATACAGAGTTGAATGGCTTCGATAATTAGTCATTTAATATATCCAATTCATATTATTATTACTTCACTCTTACTTATATTTTATTTTTGATTCCACAGTCATATTTTGTTTTTCTAACTCATGTTTCAGAAATGGAACAATTGTAAATATTTTTACACAATTGTTTTTACACAAAAATGTTATTTTTTGAATGTGAGGTAAAATTCATCATTCACTTTAACCCTCAGCCCCCTGTGAGTATCCTCAGGTGCCCTCACAGAGGGTAACGTTTCGGACGAAACATTACTCCGAATTGTTTGCCAGTTGAACATCGGGGGCGAGCGGGTTAACGCCCCTGGACGGATCGCCAGCACATCCCAGGGGGAACATAGAGACAGACAACCATGCACACACATTCACACCTAAGGAGAATTTAGAGGGACCCCAATTAACCTGACAGTCATGTTTTTGGACTGTGG
>NW_015112762.1:125869-130398 GCF_001443285.1 Poecilia latipinna | reverse complement strand
ATGAAAAATTGAGACGGAAACAGTTTTCTGCTGCACCTGTTCCAAGTTCTCAGCCTCTTTCTCTTCAATCCACATCTTCTTCCAATGCTGGTGCCCAACAGGTGGAGAGGTTGGAGTTTGCTCCCCTCCAGACTCTGGAGCGATTATGACGCTGCCTCCTACTGGTGGCTTTCTGGTACTGCAGTAAAATTAATTACAACAGACGCCAACTCTCGAAATTAGAAATATACATAAAAACATATCAATTAATTTAAGATCAAAATAGAAAAATAAAACAGAATTTTCTCCTGTATTGATGAGTTTAATGGCAGCTGTTGAGTAGCAAGTGACAATCTGAATGCTGAAGTGTTAATATTAATGCATGTGGCTTTATTTCATTTTCTTATTTTAAATAATAAAGGTTTAATTCGCCAGTATTTACATGTAAAATTTAAGTTTTAGAGTTTTAGAATTTCTCTGCTTATAACAGCTGCCAATATCTGTCCAGAAAATGTCATGGATTATTTTAATAATTAATTCCTCAGGATAAATGTCTTTATCATACAACATTCAATACATTTTTCATGTTAAATTTGTGGCTAACAGAGGCAACCATTAATTAGTTATACTTATTTTTTTAAATATATTTTTAAAACCTCTTACATTCCAGATTTAGACTGTTTTTAGTTATTTACCTTTTTATTCCTTTTGTATCTTCATTAAAAGTGTGATTATTTTTAAGTTATTAGGATATTACTTCATTATTTTTGTGTATCTCTTTGGACTTTAAAGTTTTCTAGGACTAAACCAGGAATAGTAACTCCAGAGCTACAGAGTAAAGAATGTAAAGATGATCAGACAGGAAATGTTTCTTTTTCATTCATTTATTGATTTATTTTTCATTTCTGAAACAGAGGAGGCTCCATTAGGGAGATCAAGGTCAGGTGAGAAAAACAAACTATCCAAATTCTACAAGCTGAAGATACAACTATAAAATTGTATCTGACAGGAATTTTGATGAGGATTTTATTTCATGATAGTTTGTTTTAATTAATCCCAGTTGTTTCTTTGATCCAGGCCTTGTATTCACACACATCCATGATTTTAGCTGGCATCTGACATGCATATTCTCCTGTACATTCAGCAATCACACCATAAATCCTGTCGTCGAATTCCACTCCTGAACCAGAGTCGCCCTGTAGAAATTTTTTTTATCAATATCTTCATTTATGTTGTAAAACTTAAAAGTCTAGTAATCACTGTAGAGAGTTATTGAACAAACTTGCATGACATATATCCTTGTCCTGTGCTTCAATGAGGAATACATGCCCACATGTCGGGTCAAAGTGAGAAACAGCAGCAACTTTCATGTTGACACACTGAAGTTGTGTTGAAATACCAGCATTGCTTACTATAGAGAAACATGAGAATCATAAACATGTTCTTCACTCCACCTTTTCTGTAGAGACAGAAACACAGATTTTACTCTCACAGCTTCAATATTTCTCTCACCTCGCTTATTACAGGGGCCGGTTGTCGTTCCTCCCTCTCCTACCAGCTGAACTATCTGGCCTCTAAAACACAAGAAGAAAATGCAAAACACAAGATAACAATGTAAAACCGTAATTGTTATGAAAAACAATGAAAGAACAGAAAGTAAATCCATTAAGCAGTGTTACGATCAAGTCCACCTAACCCGAGACCAAGACAAGACCAAGACTTTTAGGGTCCGAGACCGAGTCAAGACCAAGACCGAGGGAAGTCGAGACCGAGTCAAGACTAAGACAAGCGGAACGTGCAAGATAGCACAATAATAAAATATGATCAAAATTGCTTCTCAAATTGATCTGAAAGATCCATATTCCCATAAAACACCTAGATATTAAATACTTAATACATTTTACCAATATTAAATATTCCATTTATGTGCTAAACAGCGAGGTCTCGTGCCATCCCTAAAAACATAACGCCCTGGGCATTTGCCCGTATTGCTCATATAAGAAACTACCACCACTGTCTGCACCATTAAACATAGCAATTGAGGCAATGCCCAGACAGTAAATAATGCTCAACTATGAACACTGACCAAGGAGCAACAAGCAAGAAGTAACCAAACAGAAGGCGCTCATCGTGACTGCTTTCACTCTGATTCCCAGTACATGAAGCCAGGTAGTCTGACACCATGGCAGACATTACAGCTGCCACTTTGAATAAAAACAATCAAAGAGCAATGTGCATGCTCTGCATGCTCTTTCGTTCTTGTGTTTTAGTTATTTGTTAATTTAAAAACTTAACAAATTTCTTTTTTAATTTTTGTTAATTATGTCAACGTAGATAATTACATAAAATAATGATAGCTACTGCAGTGTACGCAGAGCATTAAAAGAACAAAGAACAGGTGTTCTGTCAGGTCAGATCGTCATACGCTTAGCATGAACTCACGGGTATATCTGTCAGACACATCTTTACCATAAGATTTCATTTAATCAGCAACATAGTATCATGACCATGACATAGATCATCATACACTTTGTTATTAACAGTTATGGCATCCTGTATGGTGGCTAAGTAGGTTAATGAGTTTTACATGGGCGTGTGTTGTAGCTGACTCCAGCTGCAGCCAGACCTGCTTTAAATACACTTTGAAACCATGACAACGCATGTATATCTATATAGTTATCATTGAAAACAATTTAAGGACTTATTTTAATCATAACTTGTTGCGTATGGTGAACTGACAACTCCTCTGACTGTCAGACTTAATGCGCATGCAGGCATGGTACTCACTGCATGTATGCTATTCTGACAGCGTATGGTAATCTGATAGAACAATGACTCTCAGTGACACTCCAGTCCTATCTAATAAGTAAATAGCCGTGGAGAAGAATCGACTGTTTCTGAATGTCACCTCACTATATTGCAGACTTTTGGACATAGCGTTGTCCCATATATGCGACAAGTCAGTCAACACCTCCGCACAATAATTCAGCGCAGTGAGTGATAACATTTTTCATCACAATGCTTATGTGTCTCTGTACAGCTAGCTTTGCTAACATCACGTCATCAGAGCTTACCTTCTTTGAGCTACTTTTCTAAGTGACGAAAAAAGTTAGACGTTGTCTCCACCGTCTGTGAAAGTGAAGCGCTGCTGAGTTAGCTGTGGCCATCGGATTTCTTATGATTTATGCAGCGATATTATATTACTGATGATTAGACAAACATTTTCTGCCGCTGAGAGGAAACCACTGCGCATGTCCTGGAGCGCCGCGTGCGAGTAAAAGGTGAGGAGGGGAGGGGGGAGTAACAGAAACACATAGTTGATTGGATTTTAATCGGTGCATTTTGCATCCACTGAAAACAAAGATGTTAACAAATAAACTGGATAGTGTACTGTACGTTTAGTGATATTTTCACAGTTGCGGTCTCGACTGGTCTTGAAATAAAATGACGAGTCCTCAGCGCCCGAGACCGAGACAAGACCGAGACCAAATGCGGTCGAGTCCGAGACGAGACCGAGACCATCAAAAAATGGTCTTAAGACCGGTCTCGACACCAAGACCGATCTCGAGTACTACAACACTGCCATGAAGGAGTTCATCCTCTGACACAGGAGTGTCTCTGGTCCAACACAATGGAGCTGAACAGGTTCTGGTTCTGCTGGTGCCCTGATTACCTGACCCAGATGTGCTGAAGCAGAGGCAGCAGGACTGGAGGAGTGGAGACAGAAACCTTGAAGTCATGTTTTTGATCAGAGACTGACTTACTTCTTAAGGCGATTCTTGCATTTTGGTAGCAGAGCAAGTGGGACGCCTGTTACTGGCCTTCGAAGCTTCAGCAACATGATGTCATGCTGTCGGCCGTGGTCAGTATAAATCACAGGATCGTCTCGGATTACCTGAGTCTCCTGTGTAGCAGTCCGTGGATGAACTTTAGATATTACTACATTAGTCCTGCAGAAAAGGTAAGACTGTAATTAACTCACAGAAAACCTGGTTATTTGCAGAAAAACAGTTTTAATATTTCTTTCCTACCACCCTGGCTCCGACTCCCAGCAGTGAGCTGCAGTCAGGACCCACTCAGCGTGGATCAGAGTTCCTCCACACAGAGTCGATGAAGTTCCCTTTCTGCTCGACAGCCGAACATGATAAGGACGGTCGGTGACATGACAGTCATTACCTCCAATGATTCTCTTCTGCAGAGAAACATCTGAGTTCACTGAAACGCCTGAAGGAGAAAAAGGAGGACTTTACTCAGAAATCAAGAGCAAACATGGCTGCTGGAACAAGAAGGATAAAAAGCATCACAGTTTATATGCAAAGAAGTTTCAGTCTGGAACAGAATCAGAGAGAAGTTTAAGAGTCACAGAGAGCAGCAGCCTCTCTGGAACCAGTGGAAGTGTCTCCAGTGTGTCCAGTGTCTCCAGTGTCTCCAGTGTCTCCAGTGTGTCCAACTCACCCAGCCCCAGCAGCAGCAGAACCTTCAGTAAAGCCATTGCTGGTCCAGCTTCCTGTGAATGTCTGCAGTCCTGCAGGAACTTTTAAACTCTGTTC
>NW_015112762.1:117111-123081 GCF_001443285.1 Poecilia latipinna | reverse complement strand
TACCCAGAGGTCGCGTTACCCAGAGGTCGCGTTAGCGGAATATTTTCCGTATTTGACCCGTTATTTTTTTTTTTTTAACTACATGAAAATTTAAAGCCCGTCGGTCATTTGACAGGTTATAATTAACACCCTCATGCGAGGACGTGATAGACTGTTCATCGCAGAGGAAACTAAAATCAATCAGTAAAAGAATCCTTTCTGAATATCATCTCATGGACACTGAACTAAATGCGTCTTTCTGACCGGTGTTATATCTTTAAAATTTCCTCTTCGGTCATATTTCAGTCCGTTTTCTCGTCAATATGCGAGAGCTTAGAACGATGCGCGCTCTGGTGAGAGGGGATGCAATTTTGGGCAGGCATGCGTTTCAGGGCATAACACCTGTTACCTTGTTACCTTTGACCTTTTACCCGTGACGCATGACGCAGTTAGATAAGGCGGCTAACTGGAGCTCAGCATAGCGAACGTTCCAGATTACTGAACAATTTTTGGTGAATTATATATTTAAAAAAACGTTTTTGGTGAATAAAGTGGAGTAGACTTGCTACTTGTCAGATGACGGAAAACGTTGAAGTCATTATTTACCGAATGACGTTTTATGACAACAATCATAACTATTCATGAAGACTTATTGATGTTCATGACAGGTGTTATGTCATGTTTATGACAGTGTCATGACAGTCTTATTCAACCCCCTTCAAATAAAGTGTTACCGAATTATCTCCACTGTTTGATTGTTGAGTCACCATAGTTACAGTCCAATGCTGAGTTTGTGTTTGGATTTGTTTGTTCAAAAAAACAAACGACAACAAAAAAATAATTATCTCTGACTGCTTTCAAGCTCATCCAATCAAACTCAACAGTCTCTCCCAGGTTCCAGCAAATCTGTCTTGACTCCTGTTAGTTGTGGTGACGTTGTCAAACGGGGTCCCTAATCAAATTCTGCTGTGTGAAAATATCCTAAATAGCTTTTTGAAATATGAGTAACCTTTCCAGTTTTTCCCTATATTTGATATATGACATGTAGGCATATCTTAATAATTCTGAACTTCTTTAAATAGTTTTCTATTTTACATGCTTTATTTTAAATTTATGTCAACCATTTATAATGCCCTGAACTGTGTTTCATTTTCAAGCATTATTACAGAACCTTCTGCCCAGTTTCCCCTCGGTTGGCTCTGCCCTTCCTCGTTCTATTTTCTCCAGCTGACATGGAGTTAAAAGAGATCTCTTCTCCAATCAAATTATGCCTGTTTTCTTCCCTTTGAGCCTGCCAGTCGGAGCCCAGGGAGAACCCAACCAAGAATATAAAAACCCCTCTTTGAAAGTGTCCCCAGATTCTGGAGGCCTTTCAAGTGCACCATCTAGATTCATTTATTTCTTCTTTCATGTTAGAAATTTGGTTTCATCATGGCAATTAGCCCTTTCGTGTCCCGACCAATTATTCCATTAAATTAACGACTCTTCCAAGATAATATGGACGGTAATTGATTTTTTTCTTGGTCTTTCGTTTTTAGCCTCGTTTTTTCTCCAGCTCTGGTGTGTGGCTACACCTCATTTAAAGGCCTTTTCTAACATATTGCCCTCATTAGCGGTTCAGAGTGAAGTGTATGCACTAGGCCGTAGCTTCATCGGCTTACACACTCACACACAGACACACCCAGGAAATCACAATCCTAGCTGTGTAAAGTAATTTGTCAAACATTGCCTTTAATGAAATACGCGAAGGGATCTGTGACACAAAGGAGCATTTCTTCACCCCTTTGTTGTTTCCTCTAAACCTTACCACCACCATCGCTGGTACTGCCACCCAAGGGGACTTTTAAAAAAAGGAAAGAAAGACAGAAAAAAATAGAACAGAAAAAGACTAATGTGCTAAGGAGGAGAAGAAGCAGAATGGGTGGTTGGCTGAAAAGGCAAGGAGTTGGGTGCTCATGGAGGTGGTGGAGGGGTTAAATGAATCATTCATTAGAGCACAGAAAGAGTGAGAGAGCAAAGGGAGAAAGAGGGAGAGCGATGGAGAAAAAGTGCAGCAGGAAGCAGAAGAGGAGGAAGAGGCTGTTCAAGGGGGAATGCCGTTGATTTTTCTGGCCCCGTCCGCAGAAGCAGGAGGTCGGTCGTTGGGGAGCCCAGGGGATCCAGGCCCGTCTCCTGCAGAGATCCCCTCCACCCCTTCACTCCCTCCTCCCCATACCCCCGGGCTGATAGGGTCGGCCTCCAGATCTCTCTAATGAAGCCCCCGGCCTCCTCAACACAGGCTGCAGAAAAAAATGTCAATGATGCGAAAAAATGTCATGTTTTGAACGAGAGTTTCACCTGAGGCAATAAAATGCTCTGCTTTAACACTAAAAAAACACAACATTTTTAGCAGTTTCTGTGTATGTGATACCTGATCACTTTGGTTATCTTTATTGTAAAGTAGAAACTAACTAGCTTTCAGAAAAATCTCAGCTGTCACCAATTTGCATAAACAGGCTTTTTTTTTTTTGAAGCTGACACAGTTTTTATGTTAATTCATTTCAGTAGATTTGTTTCTTTCTAGTGCCTCACCAGACTTAAAAAAATAATAAAACATCTTTGCTGTTGTGAGGTTTTCATTTTAAGCTCTTAAGCATAAAACATTCTTCTAGCCTTGCAGAGACAGCTGCCCAGGCTTAAAGATTTGAGATTGAACAACAAAAATTGGCAAATGAAATAAATAAAACTGAGGTTAAATTAAACTTTCCTGATCTTCATTAGAGATTTATTGGTAATTTTGCATCTTTTTCAAAATTACCAACTGCAGGTAAATTATTGGAAATATTTGTGGCGATATGCATGCCACGTGTATGTAGCGTACCAATTTGTGACTCTTTTCAGCCTGATTTTCACATCATGATGTTTTATAGTAACAGATAAAGTTTTTGTTGTCTTTTAATTGAGTGCTGCTTTTCATTCTTTTGACAATAGATTTGACAGCTATCTCGTAATTATTTGATTCGACCTTTTCCATTAGAAAAACATGTTTTCTTCTGTTCATGTGGTGTTCCACAAGGCTTAGTCCAAAGACCTTCTTTATTTGAATTCTACTCTTTTGCTGTAATCATTCGGTGTTCCCAGTTTAAAATTGTTAGATCTTAAATAACAGATTAAGAGTTGCAACTGCCTCGATTAATACAGCATCTTTAATCTAAAAAACATCTTGTCAACTCTCATCAGTCTGTGAATGAAGTTTTTTAAGATGAAGATAAAAAAATGAAATGACTCATTTTGATTCAGTTGATTTATATAGCGCCAATTCACAAAAAAATGGTGTCTCAAAGCAAAAGTTTCCATTTAAGGAAACCCAGCAGATTGCATCAAATCATTGACTTTCAGCAATGATGAAATCAGTCACTGATTTTTCCTAATTCTTGTGTAGTTAGACAAAGATCTGCTCAGTTTCCTGCTGAAACCTTTTCATAGGAGGAATACACACACACACACACACCCCCACACACACACACACACCCACACACACACACACACACACCCCCACACACGCACACACACACACACACACACACACCCCCCTCTTCTCCCGGAGTCTTTGATTGGTGCAGCTCCAAACAGCCGGTCTCCATCCAGGAGCCTCACATCACCACCAGGCTCATGTTAATTGAATTTCCTCAATACTAGCAGTGCTGCTATTAATCCCATTAAGAAGCCTATTAATCACTGAACATGATGGGAGTCGGTCGAATCAAACAAATTACACAACTGTTATCAGGCTTAAATACGCACACCAGACCACAAGTTAAATATGCTCATTTACAGAGCAAACCTATTGAAAACTAATTAATATATACCATGCATTTAAGAGATTTAGGTTGATTCAACCTTTTCAGTATTGCTAGGCCATATGCAGTCTTTAGTCATCTCATAACTTAAAGCTTTGCAAGTGAGTGAATAAACAGAGAATCACAGCAGAAACATCTTCATTTCAGTCACTATCCAGAGAGATGAGAATAGAATAGAAACTGAGAATGTTTTTAATAGAAGCTTTAGCTAAATTTGTTCCACCCAACCTGGAGTTCAACACAGATGTTATATATTGACACCACAGATTCAAATACAAATACGGTTTTCAGAGAGGTTTTCAGGATACAGATATTTCAAACGATTTTTGCATCCTCACTTTTATCTAAAACCAGTGCCTGTATGTTTATTAGATAAAAGATTTTGTTTGGCTTTAAACACAAATAGTTTTGACACAACTGTTATCATTGTGGTGAGTATACTCATTGTGGTGTCAAACATATTTAGTTCTGTAAAACTGTTACTAATGTGTATTGTCCTTTACAGATACAGATTGAACAAAGTTTACAAGTCTAAAAGTAAATTAGCTCCACTCATCTGCTTCTTTCTTCTCTTAAAAGCTGTAAACCATTAATTCCATTAAAAAAACAAACAAAAAAAAACATTTTTTCCTGTTTCTTGGGCTGCAGATGATCAAACCTGCAGCACATAAACATATAAAATCTATTAGCTCAGCCCATTCCACTCTGCAGTTTTGTGCTGCAGGCTGCTGTCTATTAATGGATCATGGTCATGATATAAT
Organism: Poecilia latipinna; assembly: GCF_001443285.1. Taxonomy (NCBI): domain Eukaryota; kingdom Metazoa; phylum Chordata; class Actinopteri; order Cyprinodontiformes; family Poeciliidae; genus Poecilia; species Poecilia latipinna. The sequence goes on along the minus strand of NW_015112762.1, from coordinate 118,502 downwards.
CCACTGACTGACTTAATATGCTATTGCATCAACTTTCGCTGTAGTTAACAAGGGATGGAGATTCACATCTGCAGGCAAAACTCTTCAGAGTCTCTCATCATTTTTTCACTCCCTTTACTGACTTTTCTCCTTATTGTAATTCTACAAATGTAGAGATATCCCCCGGACAGAGAGGCTGAGAAACCTTCTCATAGTGATTTTTTTTTTTTTTAAAGCAATTTCCTTGTAGGTTTTTCAGCTCTCTTTCCTTCTCACTTTTCTGTTGAATCCCTTCAGGGAGATAGTCGAGCACTGTGGCAGCTAATTAGATTAGCAGCTAAATTAAAACTTGATTATTCCCTAGATATCCTCTGGAAGTATATTTACACAGTGGCATTTAACTTTTAAAACCAAATGCTTTTCTTAAACTCTCAGCCCGCCTTACCGCAGTATCTCAGGGCTGAGTCTGCAGGGAGTGAATGTGCAGACGTATGCGTGTGTCTGTGTGTGCACGACGGCGTGCGTCTGAGCTTGCAAGTCCGCTCACTGGCTTGCATACCAAAGCTAATTAAGTTCAATTAAACACTCGGAAAGTCGTTCAGAGGAGGCTAATTATGTCTGCGGCTCATAATTACAGCTGCCGGGGCCTCGTTACAGGAGAATTGACTGGTTGAGGCAACCAGTGAGGTGATGTATGAAGTCATTATAACTCAAGAATTGACACGTTATTCAAATTTTAAACTTTGATTTTTGAACTTTTGTTTAAAAAGCTTAAACAAACAGATTTCTGTTTGAATTTGACAAAGAACAAATTATCAGAAAACTGACTTAATGGGCATGATGATGCACTAATTCTTTATTTTTTTCTTCAAAACAGATATACCTGTTTGTAACTAGCAAAGCTGGGAGGCTGGGTCAATCAACAGTTTTCAGAGTTTGTTTAGATTGTGGCTAAATAGAACACTGTACTATTTCTTCAGAATAGTGTTCTATTCTGAAGGAATAGCTGCATTTGCTAAACCAGTCACAGCAGCAGCGATCTGATTACAAAAAATAAGGGTAAGGTAAATAAGGGTTTTTCCAACAATTATTGAAAAGGGTGTACAGCGGAGCCCCCACCAATTTGTGGTTCAGTATTTGAGAATCTTTCTGTAACTGTATTTTCAAGTTATTCACTGGGAAATTGATCTATTCATGGATTTTTTCGTTGAGCTTATATAAAATAAGCAGTTATAAGAGACAGTCTTGAGTATATGTGGATTTTAGTTTTTTGGATGCAATGATTTTGTCATGGAACTTTTAATAAAATGAAAATAAAATCAGATTCTATTTTTTTTTTTTTTTTTTTTTTTTAAAAAAGTGACCCCAAAATTTTTTCACTTTTGGGGAAACCAATCTAATTTTTTTTAAAA
>NW_015112762.1:62805-114100 GCF_001443285.1 Poecilia latipinna | reverse complement strand
TTTTTCATGGAAATTTTAAAAAAAAAAAAAAAAAAACAGATTTTTTTTTTTTTTTTTTTTTTTTTTTTCAAAAATGACACTCCAACATTTTTACACTTTGGGGGACACCAATCTAATTTATGTTAAAAACAAACAGTTTGGTTGAATAAAAATAAATGAAAATCTATGGTTTACCCCAAAATTAGATTTTGATTACACAATGATATGGACAACCTGGTTTAGTCTGACGCCATTATTTTAACCAATTTTGTCAACATTTATAATAGAAACATAATTAAAATCCTGTGCAGTTAAAAAATATGTTTTTTAAGTACAAAACTTGCAATTACATCATTATCATTTCCCAGTAGCTCCAAATATGTGATAAATTAACATTTGCAAACCCTTTTTTTTTTATTAGCCACGGACATCATATTGAAACTTTTGATCAAACTTCATCCGTATTGATCGGATCGTTCAGTTTCACCCTCCGTCCTGCTTTGCTCTGTGTTTAAAACTGATGTGTGGGTGTACAGTAGAGTGCTCTGAGTGGACACCAGGCAAGCCGGGGGCAGAAAAACAAGGGGCTTCTCCATTCATAATTCACAAGGTGAAAGAGTACTGTAAGAGTGCTGGTAGGTGGTGAGGGGGGTGGATGCGAGGGAAAGGGGCGCGGAGATCCATTAATGGAAAAATCCTGGCTGATCGTAGTTTTTATGTGGTTTTCTTCATGTTTTTCCACTGTAACTTCACTTTAACACATCTGGGTTGAAACATAATAACAGAACAACGGAAAAGAAGCTGAAAACTAATTTCTGTTCATTGCTGTAAAGATAGATGTCCAACAAATGAGCTGAAATAGAAGTCTTCCCAGTCAGTCCAATGCGAGAGAGAGAGAGAGAAAGAGAGAGAGAGAGAGAGAGAGAGAGAGAGAGAGAGAGAGAGAGAGAGAGAGAGATGATACAGTCCAGTGAAGTGACTGTTTTGTGTTTTTTCTCTACAAATGTGATCGAGGCTGTGACATCTCTGTGGAGAATTGGGGACACCAGGACACTTGTATTCTCTTCAGCATCAACCTGCGCTGGCATCAGGGACATGTGAGAGTCGAGTTGGACCTTCTGCTCCGCTTAACTGCATCCATCCATCATCCATCATCCAGAACGGCTGGAGAGTGTCTCAGGATAAGGTGATGCTAAAAGGGCCATTTGTTTTGGGATTCTGTGGGAGTCCTCAAATGAACTGAATGTAGTAAATTCATAATGAAAAATCCACAAGAGCTTCCTGTTTTGAGGTGAGACAAGAGCTAAAGCTGTCCAATAATTTACTAGTGATGGCAGGAAAACCAGCCATTACAGAGAAAAGAGATGCATTTCAAATTTAGCTTAAAGATGCATGAGTCCATATTTCATAATTACTACAATCTAAACACAGACTTGACCTCAGCTGATGTGGACATATTTTATAATGTCACAGGAAAGATCACTGCTTCCTACTTTGAGGAAAAAAAATGTAAATACACCAGAACTGGGGCCAGGATTACATCATACGAGCAATAAACTAAGAGAACACAACGCCTATGGTAGCAATCGGAAGTTCAAAATGTTTGCTTGTTGCTTTGTTTTCTTTTTAATAATGTAAAGCACTTTGAATTGCCCTGTTGCTGAAATGTGTTATACAAATAAAACTGCCTTGCCTAAAGCTTCAATTCAGCACAAGAAAGATCTCAAGACATTTAGCAAGATTAAATGGTCAATTTCTCATTCAGTTAAATAGAATACAGCTCAGACTCAGTTCAGTTTATATAATGCAATCCAGTCACACAGTCAGATTTAGTGTTTTTTCACACCAGAAAGTCTGGGGTCAAAAAACTGTAGCATTTGTTATATCTTCAGCAATTCAAAACCTTTGAAAAACCTGTTCCTCACCTTGCCAGTAGGGGTGCTGCACCAATATCTGCTGAAATGATACAAATACCTCAGAAGAAGACGCTGAGAGCAACTTCTACTGAATGTAAATGGAGTGGCGTCAGAGTTTAGCGGATGAAGGATTTTTCTTTTGTCCTTGAGCCATTTCTCTTGCTAGCGCTAGAATCTAGAGTCCACTTCCTGCTTTAGGAACAGTCTCCAGTCTGTTCACATATGCATTCGAACCAAACCAGATTACTTCAATCAAACTGAGCCCTTGAGTTTTACAAGGAAAAAAATTGCAGGCTGAAAATGTGTGTTTTTTTTTGTTTGTTTGTTTGTTTGTTTTTTTTCAGTCTGCATCAGAATTCAATCATGCATTAGTATTTCCCCAAATGAACCAGACCCCATGAAGAAAACAAAACAACAAGCAAATGGATCCCATTAAAGTCCTTCAATTGCTCCATGGAACTGTAACTTAACAAAACGAAAGACTAAATGGCATCAACACTTCCATCAGTGACACAAACATGGAAAGAGACACAACTAAGCTTTGAAGCTATGGGCCAGGTGCACCTTCTATGTAAAGAAAACAGAGAGTTGTGGGAACTAGCTGAGCATAAATCCAGAGATAGCTGAGAGCACACACACATACACAGACACATAGCTGTCCTATATGCGGCCCTCAGTCTGTCTGGCAGACTGAGGCTCAGTCCTCTCATTGATTCCCGCTCACTGACGTTCCCACCGGTCTTGTCCTTCAAAGCGTGCCCCGTTAGGACGTTTGCAGGCGCGTGTAACTCCACACGTGTTCCCGACTTACTTCCACAAATTGTCCGCATGGCTGGACTCGGAGCACTAACGCTCAGCCATGATTTCTGTTACTCAGGCAGCTCTGTGGGGAGAGACGAGAGAGACGGAGACAACTCAGCGCTCTGCACAGAGGGTAGAGTTCAAGAGAGTCACGCCAGAATGAGTGTGTGCATCTGTGAATGTGTGTGTTCATTATTTAGCTTCCCAGTAATCTTTTCCTACCCGGTCGTTTGCCTTCAATCTCTTCTTTACCTCCTCTGCTCATCACAAAGTGTTCCTCTACAGAGCCAATAAAGTATTCACACCCTTTGGATGTTTTGTCTTTTCATTACTTCTGTAAAGCAATCAACAAAATTAGGCTTTTCTTAACACCTAAAAACAATCGTTTAATGTCAAAGTGAAAACTGGTTTCAACAAAATAACAATAACTTAATAAAAATATTTAAGATGAAATATTTAGTTTAGTAAATATTCAACCCCTGAAAAGTGACAAATTCAACAGAGCTCCAGCCAGTTGGTGCTGTCTCACAATGAACTGAATGGAGATCATTGGAGTGAAGTGTGTGTACAGTAGTATAAAGACACATGTCTGGAAGGTACATTCAATGGTTTATCAGTATCAATGGAGACCAGTACAGAATGAAAACTGCAGCATCCAGATGTGCAAACCTGGCAGAGACCTAGAGATACATGTACTAGATGCTAACCTGAAGGGGGTGAATATTTATGCAATCACTTATTTTGCTGTTTATGTTACAGATTTTTATTTAAATGTTATGTTGAAGATATCAGTGTTCAGTTTGACATTAAATAGATTTTTGTAATTTTTCTTTGTTAAAAAAGCCACAGTTTGTTAATCATGACTGATTTGTAAAAGCAATAAAAAGACTAAACCATTGAAGGAGGTGAATACTTTTTACAGGCACTGAATAAAAGCAAAAGAAAAGTTTCAATTGTTTTCATATTTCTCTATTAACTTGACAAGTGACTAAAATGTTAGCCTCTTCTTCAACTAATTAATATCAAGACATAAAGTGTCTTTAGTAATATTTCAATCATTGGAACTAAAATGGAACTCACTACAGACTCAGAAAGCTCCCGTTCTTCTCCTCCACCTCTTGGCTTCCATCTGACTCGCTTCCTGCTCTTCTTCTCCACCTCCAACCCCAAGAGGATGTTTCATGCTGGCCATGCTCGTTTCTTTTTTTTTCCCCTTTTCTTTTTTTACGTGCCATTGGCTTCGCCGTGTTACAGTTCTGTCTGCAGTCTCCTGCATCATTTAACAGAATCCTCCCAAAGCGGGACAGCAGACAGGTAGAAGAAGAAGAAAACATGGTGGGGAGGGATGAGGTGAGGAGGGGCCGAGTGAGGCCACAGGGATGGAGACAATAACAAAAGAAGACAAAACGAAAGACAAGAGGTGGAGAGCGGGGCAAAGGGAAAAAGAAATAACATCATCTTAGTTTGGGGAAAATAATCTGCCACTGCGTTCAAACATTTTCTCACACTGTCTTTGCTGGAGTACAACTTCAATAAACTGGCAAAAATACTGGATAGTAATGAACATATCAAATAATGTGAAAACTATCTTATATATTTATGTACATGTTTATTCCCTGTGTTATTTCATATACAGTGTAACATAGAGGGAAACAAACATGTGAAATTATTTTCTTTTTGAAATATGCAGAGCAGAACCGTCACGGCATTATATTTTTCTGGACCATAAATTGTCTCAGAAGTAATTGCGGTAAATTATATCAATGTTGTTTTGAAATAATTTTCAATTAATAAAATAATAATGGAATGAAAGTTCGCCTAATCAAAGATCAATAAACTTTGATTTTGTAAAGAACACTTAACATTGGAACTGGAGGATATTTTCAATAGCCAACAAATGAAACTGAGGGATAAAGTGGAAATAAAAACCATAAACAAACAAAACTATAAATAAAATGAATTTTAAAGTCTCTGTAAACATAAGTGCCCTTCCAAAAACATTAAATGAACATCAAATGAGATTTTTGAGCTCATCAGTAATTAATTCATTTATTTCCTATTGCAACTGGCTTAATGCACAGAGCCGCCTGCAGTGTGTTGTGTTAATTTCCCTGCAGCCTGCAAACTAAAACTGAGAAGAGACACATTAGTCTTTCCTGCTGGCGGAAATCATATGGCTATTTAAATCTTTATTTTATAAGGTGTTGTGACCTGAAAAGTTATACTGAAATCCTTAATGCCATATAAGGTTTGAGTGTGCTTTAGTTTGATGGCCAGCTCCATATTTGTTGTGCTTTTGTGGATGTGACGTGATTTTCTGGCGGAAAACATTCTTTCTTGCTAAGGTTGATAAACCTCAGGGGTTAAAGCTCCCAACCTCAGCAAGAACGCAAACTCTGTGCATTGAGAAAACACCTGTACTCTGACAAAAAGTTGTGTTTGGCCCTCTGTGGAGCGATTCCAAAGGTCAACTCAAAGGTCATGGTGCCTGCATGTCCCAACCTTGACAGACGGTGATGAAGAACTGAAGCACACTGACATCAAGTTTAAAACCTGTCAGTCAGTTAGTTCACATTTACTGCGAGTTAAGCACAAAATGTTTAGAGAATAAAATCCCATTTGGTAAAATAAACCTGCATTAAAAGATTTCTTCAATGAAAAACAGAAATATCAATCAATATCAAATTTCCTCAAGTAAAATAGACAATCACATTCTCATTTGAATAAAGAGTAACTGTAACTGAATCCATATAAAAAAGCAGACAGAAAACAAATGATTCAACAAACCTGAATCAGTTAGTGTTCTTAATTTTCCAGAAAAAGCTTTTCTGTTCTGACTTAATTAAAAATGACCGTGTAAAATCTGTGTTGTGTTTGTAACCACAATTTTTTAAGTTAGAGTTGAAAAATCACTTATTTTCTACAATGATGACCATACCTAACTGAAGAAGACTGGATTATTCATCTAAAGTTCACATTTATGCAGTTATAAATATTGATCATAGCAAGTTTTATTTTCCACATTTCAAATCCTAATCTTTTATTTTACCAGTGATGACTGTATTTGATATCTGGGTGTGTTTCCTGTCCTTCTCATGTTCACCAGTAGCTCAAGTGAATCATTTACCAGATAGCATAGCTCTCTGTGTTAAAACCACCTTTAAAAACATTTCTCTGTGGAGAAGCTGCCCTTTCTCTCTACATATGTCCCACAATAGTATGATTCATCCTCTCTGCTCCTCATCACCTAAATGTTTCAGCAAACGACACAAGTGCAAGAGTTACTCATTCATCCAGCTTTTAGACTTTTGGGTGGCGGTTGTTGCTCTTGGTAGAGCTCAGTGGGATGTTTCCTGGTTGTGATGAAAGCCCAGGAGGAAAAAGTCTTATTTATATATATGAATATGATCTTCCTCACACCTCCTCTCATGTGAGGAGGGTAAGTTATTCCGGCAGCTGCCCTTGAATCATTCATCCTGCTCAGTCTGCAGGATGGATGCTTCACTCAATTGAAACATAAAGCTGGACAGAAGTGAAAGGGATTCACTCTACAGATTTGTGTTATTACAGAGCGACACAAAGAAGCATTGCATAGTGATGTGGAAGTAAACTGACACATTTTTAATCATGAAAAAAAAAAAAAACTAAACAATTGTGTCATGCATTTGTATTCCTTTACTCTGGTACCCCATGTGGCTCTTTAGACCTTTCTCTGTTGCTCCTAGTAGCTTTATTCAAAAATAGCAAAGGACTGACCAAGGCTCCAAAAGGTAAAGGTCATTTCAAAGGAAGTATTAATTCTAGTAGCTTTTTCTAGATGTTTTCATGCAATATATTTATAGCATTTCTATAAGAATAACAGTAATGATATATTTATGAATAGATTTTAATATTCTTAAAAATCTTTAAAAAAAATAATAAATAAAATAGAATCGGCTCTAAACAAGTTTTATTTATTGAAGGCAGAAATGGCTCCTAGCCCTGTAAAGGTTCCTGACCTCTGACCTAAACATACAGCCAGAGATATAATGTGATGGTTTAGATCATATTTATGGGTTAAAATGGTCTAGTCAAAGTATAGGCCTGAATCTAACTGAGAATATGGGGAAAGACTTAAACTGTTCTTTACATATCATCTTTCCCCAATTTGACTGAGGCTAGGCTATTTCAGTTTCATTTCAGCTTCTGTGTTGGTCTAAAACATTAAAATCATAATAAATCATGATAAAAAGTGCAAGAATGACATTAAAGCTTGTGTGTGAAGTTCAACTTACTAATCCTATAATTAATCCTATCATCACTCTTCCCAGTGTAAGTACCTCTGGTTTTCAATTCATGTGTCAGATCTGTGTTTTTTGGGTTTTGTGTGCTGCTTTTGGCCATTAACTAGTTTATTATCATTTTCCATCATATTTATCACCCTGACTTTATGTTTTTTTCCTCATATACTAATTAGACACATTATTTGACTCAGTTCAGAGAAAAATGTCCAATATTCATGTTGTTTGGAGACAGAAGACTGGAGTCAGGAGACCAAAGTTAGATACACAACAGAAGCGCTGCCGTCAATACAGAGATAATCTCACTGGTTGATTAAAAAAGCAGAAAAGGCTGAATCTACTCATCCACTGTGAAAGCAAAGGCAGAAATGATTCCAGTCAATAAATTATTCACAGCTAATTTTAATTTTCTCTGCTGCAATTTCCTCTCATGTTAATGTTCTTTCCTATCGAAGAAATGCTAACGGTGTTAACTCGCTCTGCAAGAACAAAACACGTGTATCGGCTACCAAACGTTAAACTATAAGGTGCCGATAAAACCAAAGCAGTAAATAAATAAGAAGGTGATTCAGTCAAGAAGAAAAAAAAAAACAAAACACGGTTTATGTGAGATTAGCAGCGATGCAGAAGGGTTGCACCACACCTGGCAAAGGGTCAGCAAAGCACTCTGCACCCATAACCAGGTTAATGGGTAGGTGGTGTGTGAGACGTGGGAGGGGAGTGTGTTAGATGGAGCTGATGGGACAGGTGGTGGAGATGGAGAAAAGGGAGGAGGGAGATGTTTTTGAGAAAATCTTAAGAGTAAAGAAAGCAGGAGAAAATATGAGATTTTATTATTATTATTATTATTTTCTGGTTCGCTGTCATCTCCTCCTCCACCGCTTGTTTTAATCCGACTAAATAGGATAACCTGCTCTTCATAAAAAATGAATGCCACTTCATTTGGCGGGACCTGCCGGCAGAAACCCCCCTCCCCCAAGAGGCCACGGTCAGCCGAGTTCGGGGGCTCCATAACTACCAAACCAAATCACCGGCCATAATTAATTACCTCCTGCGTCCACACACACGCTGTCAGCTCATTCCATGGCATCTCCACGCCAAACTCCACACTCAGGAATCTTAGAGGAGTGACCACAAATATGGTAAATAGTTGAGATTGAGAAGACCCAGAGAAAGGTAAGAAGAGGAAAAAGAGGGTGATGTGGGGCGAAGAAAGCCAGTGCTTGCTAGGCAAAGTGAGCGGCTTTTTAGCCAATCACGCGGAGGAGTTTGTCAAGCAGGAGATTGCAGTCTAAAATATTAATGTGTCCCTCCTGCTCCCCCCCCTCACGTCTCCTCCCAAGACTGAGCGGGCCAGCTCTTGGAAGGGACACTCGGCCGTCAATATTTCATGAGCCATGGCCCTGCCCAGACGCAGGCAGGCACAGCTGGGCCGCCCGCCCCTTTAACGCTACATGCATCAGCCATCCCTGCCTTTAATGTAGCCAGTGCTAGTGGAGGGGAAAGCTAGGGTGAGAGAGGTGGGAGGTTAAGGAGTGGGGGGCGGGGGAAGAAGGATGAGAGGCTGGTGTAGTCAGAACATTTGGTGCAGGAATTGGGGGAAATGAAGAGAGTGCTGTCATGGAAGAGTGACTTCTTCCTTGTTTAAAGAGAGACAAGAGGGACATCTTACTGCAAAAACACAAAATTGATAGGATCTTTGGTTTGGATGTTTGACTTTGCTTTTGGGTTTTGTCGTTGTTTGTGTTAGTTTTTTTTATCTATATTAGTTCTGCCTTGTTTCTAATTTTAATTTAGTTCCTACTTACTAGTTCTAGTTATTTATTTCTTGCGTCTGGTCCTTTCTTAGTTACTACAGTTTTACTATGTTTCTTTGTCTAGTTATTTGGTTACATTCATTCCCTCGCCCCGTGTCACTTCCTCTTCCTCTCTCTCTCATCAGTCTGCCTTCTGCCCTGTGCCCACACTTGCAACCCATTAGCTCATCAGCGTCACGTCTTTTGTTCAGCAATCAGTCTTCATGTATGTAAGCACCTCTCTCCTCTGACTCCAAGCTGGTTCTTCCTGTTAAACCCCGTTACTGTCCCATGTGTATTCTCTGTACCTCCTTGCTTGTTTCCTCTCTGTGGATTCTGGTTTTTGTTCTGCCCTGGCTCCCTGTGGTTTTTGTAAGTTAGCATTTTCACCATTTTCATTAAATCTTCAAATTCACTTGATGCCTCAACATCCATGCATATGGATTCACTACAACCTCCACAGAACATGACAACAATCTTACAAATTATTTTTGGTCTAGTTTCTAGTGAAAATATCTTAGTCATTTGAAAATATGCAATATTAACTTACAAGTAAGATTGTTTTAGGTAAATAATTCCTTAATATTGACTATAAAATGTACCACCTCCATTGTTATTTCCATTATGAGACATTGTTCCCATGTAATAAGTGAAATAATCTCCCAGTGAAACTAGTACTTTTTTATTATTATTGACTTAAAACAGGCTCCTATATCTTGCTGAAAAGTTATTTGTATGCTAATTTTGTCTCATTTCAAGTGTACTAAGATATTTGCTGGAGAAACTTTACCAAAAATGTTTACCGTGTTTTTGCATCTCTTAAGAACACTTTCAGTTCAGCTTCTCCTAATTTTGTTGATCATTATTCAGTTAAAAACAAAAGAATATGATGTTTCTAAGATAATAACTCCGGTCAGGGAGGCCTGAAAACTGAGTTGTAGGAAAACTTGGAGGTTAGCGGTTTGTCTTAGGCTAGTATTGTCTGAACATTAGATGGAGGAATTGGAGAAAATAAAGAGAGTGGTGTCATGGAGGAATGAAAAAAGGGACATTTACTGCAAAAGCACAAAATCTTACCAAGTATTTTGTCCTGTTTCTGGTGCAAATATCTTGGTGCACTTGCAATAAGACCAAACTAACTTACAATTAACTTTTTAGGAATATATAGGAGTTTGTTTCAGATCAATCATTCCTTAATGATTGACCTGAAACCTGAGCTCTCAGTGTGTCAGAATTCTGAGAGAAAAAGTCAGAATTCTGTTTTAGTGGTTTTGAAAGTAATGGGATGGGAAAATAAACTGATTCCCTTACTAAGGGCCGAACTGACCAAAAGACACTGAGACGATAAAACAGTGCGCACCATTTTTACTCTTTATTTTCCGTCTTTGCATGAACATGTGTGTATGTGGCTGAGGGACACTGCAGCCCTTCTGAGTCCTGGTCTCCTGACCTGTAACCCCCCCGACCCGCCAGGCCTCCTCTGGCTCTCCTCAGAGCTCTGTGTGTCCTGAAGCCTCAATAATTGATGCGGATGGATAGGCTCATCCCGCCATGGGAACAACTCTGTCACCTGTCCACACTCAAGCCTCCTCCCTCCACACACTCATAAACTCCTCGTGACACGTCCACACACATGCAGCCTTATTGATTTTGTTAACTGAGCCAATGCTGTGGAGACTCAGCTGAAGGAGACATAAACACATCCCTTCACATTTTTGATTCTCTGTCACTCACCAAGGCCTTCTTTCCCTATTTTTCTGTTACATATTTTTTGCTGCACACGAAAAAGTGAAAGCTTCTTCATCATTTTATTCAGTTATAACTTGATTATTTTGGAGGAAAACATCACAAAAGAAATATGCTCGAAGTTCGACGTTTACAGCTGAATGTCTAATCATGATATTTTGCTGTTCTATTGTGATAATAAAACTGACAATAAAATGATTCAATTGCATCTTTTTTTTTAGGTAACTCTTTGATTGTGAAAAGGTGTCACAGCAATTGTAGCCCCACAAACACAAATACTGCTCTTGAAAAACATTCCCATTTGTACTACATTTATTTAAGACACCAGTCACATGAAGAGGTGTAATTTGTATCACTAATCTGCACATGGTAACTGTATTTTAAAATGTGTTGGTAGTTATTGATGCTTTTATTGAATAAACAGTCAGTAAAACTAACAATTCTCCACAATAAGATACGTTTTTTTTTTTTTTCAAACATCATCAGTTGAAACTTATTTATGGAAATTCTTATAATAATAAATGTATCACAATAAATGATACAATACATGCCCACCCCAATTTACAACCACTCATCAGGTGAATGAATATCACATTTAATTTTTGTTCGACATTTCCAATGTCAGAACAACACACAAGTTTAAATCATTCAATTCAAACTTGTGCATTAAAACACATCACTAATAGCCCAAAATAAAATATGGCTGAAGCTTTGCCCCTTCAACACAGAATTATAAAATCTTGCCCACTGAGACCCGAGCATGAACACATAAAGCTTTTAGATTTAAGTACACTTCTGCTGATGTAGCATCCATCTGTCCAAACACCCACACATGACCAATCGGATAGATGGATAAACAGAGTTACCACTTCTCTCCCACATCCTCTCTGCTCTTTCTGCCCCAGGTGTCCTCCCCTCTGGTCTTTGCCATCTTTTGTCTGCTAAGTACAAGTTTACAATATTAATGAGGCCTGGAGGTCCAACAGGCAGCAGGACACACAGTTTGAAGGGCTCTTGTACAGTAAACGTGTCAGAGTGGTTTTGTGTAAAGCCAGCACACAAGGGAGGTTCAGATGTGCTGCTGACTTCCATGGTTTATAAGCAGAGCAGGTTTTATAAAGGCATTGTTGTTGTGTTTTGATTTAAGATCTTTAAATTATATATATTTTAATTTAAATACATATTTAAATTGCTGTGTTGGAAATTAGTCACAACTTCAGGAGCCAAGAAGATACTTTCACAAGATGCTATTAAATCAAACATCAACATTTCTGTAAGCAGTATGATGCAGATTCAAGTTTATCTTATCAAGGAGTTAAAGTTGAAGTTACCCTTGAAAGTTGAAGTGAAAAACTTTGCATTATTTTGTAAATAATTACATTTTAAAGCAAAGTTGTTACTTTCAATGGAAAAAGTTCAAGGCAACTTTTAGAGCAACTTTGCATTAAAAGTGTCATTATTTACCGAATAACACTTCATGGCAACAGTCAGACATTCATAAAGACTTCTTCAACTTCATGACAGGTGTTGTGTCATGTTTATCACAGTGTCATGTCAGTCTTATGCACACCCCATCAAATAAAGTGTTACCATATATTTATTTTCATATTTCTTAAAACTGTAAACATGTCATGACATTGTGAATAGTATGAGACAGTATTCAATCATTGTCATAGTCTGTAAAAAAAAAAAAAAAAATCAAGTCCTCTTCTAGTGCTCCTATGCTAACTAGAAACAACCAAAGGAGGAGGGTCTTATTGCTGTCAATCAAGCTCCCTGTGAAAACAAAACCCCTCCTCCAGACAATAGTTGAACAATACCACCAAAGTGAGCAGAACCAAGAGACACTTAGGGGCCGGGCCAAGTGTGAGCTGCAGTCAAGACAAGAGAAGCACTGTTGCCAACTTACCAACTTTGTTGCTATATTTAGTAACTTTTCAAACCTCTCTAATGCCTTTTTTTTTTTCGAAAAAGAGTGACTAGGGAAAAATGTATCAAATTTTTTCTGTGTTGTTTGAGTCTTTTATGGTGACAACATGTGAAAGCACCATTTATCCTTCACCCCATCACCCTGCTTGGACCTGAGAGTTTGCTTCTGTGAGCCGATTCCACTCCCTATGCACAACAGACAGTCTTACAGTCATCCTGCACCAAACCACCATCAGTCACAACAGAGAGGAGACCCATTCAATTTAATGTCCACTTGCAAATTAATCACATTTGTGGAAAGCTAAAAAGTACCATTGATCAATGCTCTCCATGCTTGTAATTCCAACAAGCAATTCAGACACAGGGACCATCTCCCTGTGTCTGAGGGAGATGGTTTTATACCCGAACAGGGCAGTGTGACGTAAATCTGTACTGTTAGAAACATTTAACTGTAGTAGGCACTGTTAAACCCAAACAGGGCAGCACTGAGAATAAAATACCACAGAAAGAAACAAATTGAAACAAACAAAAAAAAATCTAAATTTGCACTGAAGCATTTAGATAAAATGCATAAAAGCCTCCTTCAGTAGGAATCAAAAACAGATTACAGAGGAACCCGGGTATTCAGGGCTGGGGACCCTAACCACTTGCAAATACTAGAAATCCATGCACAAATTCTTAAGACCTACTCTAAAAGCTTCTGTAGCTGCCTATTTTAATAGTTCCAACATCAAATATAACTTAATGTGCAATAATGTGTGCAGTGAAAACCATCTTAGCTATTCCCCAGAAGACAATAAGACAATATATATGGTCGTTTTTTTCTTCACTCTCTTAGCAAACACTGAACTATGCAACATTGAAAAGAAACCGCAGCCAACAACTGAGCTCAAAATAAAATGTTATTATTTAAGAAACTTAAAGCAGATTCTTATTAAATCATTTTATTTGTTTTGGTAGCTTTGTGTAAGAACAATTTTAAGTTGTTGGTAAAAATGATAAAAGCTGCACATGACACTCTGAAAACCACAGCTCTGGTTTTATCAGATTTAAACACAAGTGGAGGGACTTTCTAGAAAATAACATAATCTCATCACGGTTCAAAGCCTACAGAAAGGAGAAGTTTTAGTGTTTTGATTATTTCCACATGACCTGAGGTTAAAGTCAGCAAAACCATCAGATGTAAAATCTTCCGTCTGGGACTTGACAGTAACTTCAAATGAAACGGTGGAGAAAATTGTTGTGATTCACTCAGTGGAGATGCTGTTTTGTTGTCTTAAAACCGACGAAAGCTCATTTTCATATCGTTCGCCTCCCATCATATGATCAGACATTTCATTCGACCTCCCTGTCTACAGCAGCTGAAGCACTCTTTTTCTTTAAGAAGATGATTGCAAGTTCAAGTTTCTTTATCCCAAACTGAAACCATGGCATGTTGAGAGAATGAAAACTTTACATTCTGGACATGTTTCTCAACAGCCTCTGACGGTAAAGTTTTGGCTCAGGTGTTGCACAGATCGTCCCATTGATTGTACATCCAGTAATCTGTGGAGAAGTGCAGCGATGAGTGACTGACAGTTTTCTCCAGTGCACGTGTTGGATATGGGAACAGATATTTAAGGACACATCAAGTGTGAAATTGAAATGTTTTCCATTTAGCTTGTGTGCGTCTGACCTTACTCCAAGAACGATTGCATTCGAACAGCCTTGTCAAAATTCAAATATACCTTTTAATACCTGAATATTCTAATGACATGAGGCCTTTCGTCCTCTGTGCGGCTAGTCGGATGAGACGATCTTATTTTGGTCAAGAAAAGTTGGTCTTCAACATGAGCCTCTGGAGCCACAACTGGCTCTTTGGACCTTCCACTATGGCTCATTGACTAAAACTGAAAAAAAGCAAAAATAAAGTTGGTAATTTAAATTGAACCAACTGATTCTTTTTAAATAAAGAGAGAGTAAATATCAGCTTTAGCAGTTTTTTAAAATTATTTTTTAGGAAATGATTGCATTGCATTTCCACAAGAGAATGACATTAAAAGTACAAGTAATCTCAAAATACCTTTTTAGAGAATGGATAAATCCTATTTCTGAAAATAGGATTTATCCTATTTTCAGTTGGTAAATGACGGTTGTTATTTACCAACTGTTTCCCCATGATTCAGCTGAGTGTTATTTTCTTTATTTTCAAACTTTAAAATAGAAATAAAATAGGGGTTGATTGGGAAGATGAGATTCTTAGACCTTATGCTGATTGACATACTGCCTGGAACTTGCAAAGCAACCAATCCTGGACCACCATTTATTTTTTCTTGTCACTGATTGACTGTAACACCCAGAAAGCAGAAATAAGAAAGATGGGAGATATTAGCTTCTATATCATGCTAAGGTGGTTTCCACTATTCATATTAATGCATATTCTGCTATGTTTGAACTATTAAAATAGGCAGTTACAGGCATTTTAAAGGGGTCTGAAGGATTTGCATGTTTCTACACTGTACTGAAATTAAATATTAGGGTCTTGATGGGTCTCCTCGACTGATTTAAAAACTCTATTCTCGCTCCAGTAAATACTGTTTTCTTATTAAAAGCTTGATGTATTGACATGTTATTAAAAAATGCAGTAGCTTACCAGATTTTGTAGTCTGGACATTTGTTGTCGCGTTTGAAAGGCAACGACTCAACTTCTTATAAACTATTAAGCACATTGCTGCAGCTGGTGAAGTCATCTGCTGATTCTGAAACAAGTCTCCTTCTTTGAGTATCAATCCTCTTTTCACCAAATGATGTCATTTACCAACTGCTTCCCCATGATTCAGCTAAGTGTTGCAATGGCTGCTGTAATGGACAGGATATGAAGTCAAGTGGAAGGACCAAGAACTGTTGTGAAAAACAAAAATGTGAAAGTTACTTTTTGATATCTTTGAAAACATTTTTTCTTTGTCAACCTCAAAATAGTAATTTTTATTTTTACCAGTATATTTTTCCTGTTGTGGCATATAATCATTCTTAACTTCCAAGATCAATGGCTTCTGGGCAAATTCCTTTATTGCCTTAAATCCCTTATTAGCCTTGATGTATGTATGCAGATAATTGCCACACTTCAAACATTAGATAAATATATTATGTTCCTCTAATCAATAACAAGCTTCCAGAAAACTGCAAAACAGCTGAAATGTAGATACCTAAAACATTTGGCCAAGGACATGTGGTTTCAAAGGTAATTCTACCAAATACTAAGCAAAGGTTTAAACTTGTGATTTAAGGAAAGCTTAAGATAATTCTTTAGAAAATAACTCATTCTGGTGTTCAGCAAACAGAAATGATCACAGTAATCTCGAGTGACAAAAAACAGAAAAAGTTTGATCCGATCTAATACCAGACAGTCAGAAAATAAAGGTTATGTTTTGTTTTATAGAGTATCTATATGTGATTTAAACTGTATGTTTACTATCCTAGTTGGTCTGATACCTCTAGTGGCCACTTTTGTCATAGCAACAGTAATAACGATCATTTTTTGACGGTTGTCTTGTGCGTTGAAACACCCTGTTGGTCTGAGGATGTTGAGCCAGATCACTTATTACTTCCCACATGGGTATTTGTTAGATTTTTACCCTCTCAAGCAAACGTAAATTTAACATGGCTGTGACTGCTATGGGATCTGCCCCCTCCCCCCCCCCCAAAGCCCCTCACAAGGCCTAATCGTTTGCTGGAGGGAATTTCAGACAGAGAGAGAGAGAAAGTGGGGGGCCGGGGGGGAATCGTATCAAATATTTACTGTCAGGTTCTACCTAACAGTGACATAAACTGCATAAATTTAACATGGCCGCCACTGGAGACAAAAGGCGGGTTTGGGAGAAGCGCACTTCCTGAAGCGTCGCGTCGGGCAGACGGAGGCTGGGTTGGGATATGAAGCACTTGCATATAAAAGTGAGGAGAGGGACATGGAGCTGATGTTTGACCTTTGCTGCTTCACTTTTAGCAGGAAGTCACGCCGAGGTTGCACGGGTGAGCTGAGAGTCTGCGCCTGCTCACTTGCAGCCAACTTTGTGTGTGTGTGTGTGTAAATAAATGCAAATCCATGCATGCATTCGCTTTTCTGCTATGTGTGTGTACGCATATGGCATCCTAGCATACGTGCATGTTTAGGCCTTAAATTACGGGTGGTGTTTGTTGAGAGGTCCAGTGGAGCGCACAGTGACAGATGATGTGAATTATTGATTGCAGACTTCTCAGTGGAGTGTGTTGGGCCTTGTGCTCTTTCTCTCTCTTCTCTTTGTCTTTCTCACAACACTTTTCTTTCTTTCCTTCTTTAGATCTAATCTTTTTTTCTTGAACCTCATCTCTCCATCTGAGGCGCCCTCTGTTTTTCCTCCATCCTTTTAGAAAATCTACACTTTTGGCTCATTCAGCCATGGATATTTGTAAACAGAAAACCTTAGGCAAATTCTGATTTGCTTTAGTTTATTTAAGGAGAGTGATTTATTTGCACTATTAGTATGAATAGATGAAAAAAAATTCTACATTTCAAAGGAAGAGTTTATTTTTAACAAAAGGAGTGAAAGCAATGCCAGACGTGAGGACAAAACTGTTAACATCTCCAGTGTAGAAGCTAATATGATACCTGATTTATTCCTGTTCATGTACAATCAGTGGCGTGTCACTAGTTGCGTTTTCATTAACTTTAAAATGACTCAAATTCTTAATAGAACCACTTCGCCAACTTCAAAAAAACATGTTTATCACTAAAAAGATGTTTTTCATGTGTATTGAAATTAGTGTATTTTGATCAACAACCACATGTTGCTATTGGTTTTAATGCTGCATCATTAAAACTATAATGCAGCATGGTTTTAATGATTTATCATGTGAATAAACTTATTCAGATGTGATTTTAATTGTGTTTCTTATTTAATGGAAGCAGTGGAATCGCGATACTGTGTTTTTTTTGTCATTAGTGACATATCGACACGGTTTTACACATATTTGTAATGTAAACAGAGCCACTGACGGCACTGATTGACCCGCAGGACCTGGTTTAGTTTGTTTTCCAATCAAATTATTTTCATGCGTGTATTTACCTGTGAGATTTCCATTAAATGTTGTAACAGCATCTGAATCTTATTGATAATCAATGAAACTAACTGGGAAACACAGTTAGTGGAAACACACTGTGTAATCTGGAAATAAGAATTTCTCCCTGATTTTGTTTTGCATGAAGGCACATTTCTCCTCGATACTCTTTGCAGTGGGAAAGACAGGAAAACACACTGTTCAAGCAAGGCAGATGTGTGTTCATCTTAAAGCATAACTAGACTCTAAATCAAGTTTTTTGAGATGAACTGCATAAATTGAGCCTTAAAGTTGCTATTTTTATGCTTCTGTATGACATTTTTCTTCAAACTTGTTCTTTTCTGCAATATTTTCCCTAAAACCATCTCTGTGCTGCTTTTTTTTGGTTTCAGTGGTGGCTACCGTAGTCAAAATTTTCTGTTGGATACAACAGTACAAGTTGGTGGAGGTTGTGTAATGCTGTGAGCCTATTACCAATGGCCCAAGTAACCATGTTAGAATGAATGGAGGTAAGAATTCTGAACAAGACTTTCATATGGATAAAGACCCAAAACACGTGGTTCAAACAAATAAATGCTTCAGCAGACACAAAATCAACCTTTTTTATGTCCTCTTACATAAATCCTAGCAGGATTAGCTCAAAGTAAGGTAAATACTGTATGAAGTTGTTTGTTTTTATGAGATTAGACTACTGTATGAATCTATTGTACCCTTTTCCCCCATTTTCACATGAGGTGCCAGTAAACATGGGCGTAACATTAACAGAGATGTAGAAACTATGGGAGAAAGACAGGAGAGGCAGAAATATTTTATCCTAAAATAGTAAACAGGCCAGTCACCTCTCACATAGATACACAACACAGTCAGAAAGTCAGAGCTTTACTTTTGACCTGTCATAAAAAATACAAAAAATAAAAACACTCTTTCTTCCTGCTTTAGCTGCCACCTCAGGCTGAATCACGCACCTCTCACCCTGAAAGGCTTCAGATGCCCTCTGAGTGCCACAACGTGTTCATTTCCCTTCCTGCAAATGGCCTCCACGTACTCACACACTTGGCTCAGTCCTGTCTAGACCAGCTGAAGCGCCGTGTGTGCGTGTGTGTGTGTGTGTGTGTGTGCATGGCTACTGTGTGCATTTTTAGAGGTGACAACACAAACTACTGGAACTCTGAGTGAAAGGATAGAGGGGGAAAAATTACCTCACTGCAGAAATGTTACATTTCATTAATATTTCACTGGCCCATGTCTCGCCACGGACATCTCACAAAGACCGGGTCACTTTTATTCACTTCACAATTTACTGGACTCATTACTGTCCATCTAATGTCATGACCTGTCTGCTAAGGCCTGACCTTATCAAACATCAATCTTCCTAAAAATATGTTTACACAACATTATCTTTTCATCATTATATGATGCAAATCGATATCAGTATCGGTTCAATGCTAGTATTATAAGAGTGATAATTAAGTTTCAAATTCTTTCTTGAAATTATATTTTATTTTTGTGCTCTAGTTTTTCAAATCTATCTAAAAAATTGATTTTGATTTACTTCAGATTATAATTTATTTGCAATTTGTTTTAGGGAAAATCTGGACACAATCTTTTTGTTATTCTATTTTTCTGCTTGTCATGTTAATATATTGTCAAAAATATTTTGTAAATACCTTTAACCTTTGTCCAGATTTTGACCTACAGAATTTAACTAAATCATAAAAAAAAACACACAAAAACACGCGAAGGCCAGAATTTGATGATATATCAAACTTAATAATAAAAAGTATTGTGTCATATAATATCAGTATCAGTATTCATATTGGTGATATTGTCCCTTGGTATTGATACCAAAATATGCAGTATTGCATAGGAAAGAAAAATATACACTACAAACACTTAATGATTGTAGTGTATATTTTAATAAATAACTTCTTGATTTGAAAATTTAAGAATAAAAAAATATTTCAGTTTTAATCAGATTTTTGATCCTGGTGAAATTTTTCCATCAAACAGAGAGCATAACAACAATGTACACACTACAGGCATTAGATTAAATCAGCTCCACTGTCCACACACCCCAATTAAATCCTCAGTCACCTGCTTCACATGTTGGCAGGTTTTTCATAAACCGCTCATGTTATTCAGGTGTGTTGGAGCAGGGATGCATCCGAAAGGATCTTTAAATACCACCTCAAGCATGTTGAATAAAAGCATGCAAACAGTGACAAATATAGCAACAACATCCACACCCTATCATCATAGTCCAGCACACACAACCACAGATAAACTCAAACAGACAGAAAAGCAGCGAGGTGTTTATTGATTTAGGCATGAACATCGATCACATGCACAATTAATTGTTCTTTGAGGCGGAACAGCTCCGATCATCATCCAACTTCAAGCAGAGATCAATAAAGTAAGGACAAGAGAGTAGAGGGTGAAATGGGCCAAAAAGAGACTTAAAGATTTATTTTTCCACATAAGAGGCAAACAAAGTGAGGCTGATCAATTAATATGCACAATAATTTACATTTGGAAATGGTTGTTGGGATCTATAATGACGGAATAAAAATGAGTACATGGACAGGGAACTTTCATAGATGGATGGGGATAGGAACTTGTCAATCCTCCTAATGGGACAACGATCCTAAACGTACTGCTGGAGCTGCAATAGGACAGTGTAGATCAGGGGTGTCCAGAGCATGGCCTGGGGGCCAAAGTGGCCCTTGAAATGATTTTGTTTGACTCCTGACCACAATTCAAGAATGGTAAAGAAAAAAAAATGTCAAGCAAAGAATAAACAACAATTGATGAACCAAAACATTTGGAAATTGTCTATTTTTCTCTTAATGAAAAAACAGTCCAAAGTCTTTCTATGGCTTGTATCTTTAATGATATGCAGAATTAATAAAATTTTTATTATTGAGCAGGTAAAACAAAAAAACAAAAAAATCAGAAATCATAAATTTTATTTAATGAATTTTTAAAGTTTTGAAAGTTACCCCAAACACCTTGCAACTTTTACTACAATGACAGCTGCTTCTCTAAAATACTGACTCAGGAAGGTTGAATATAAATACATGGTTTTCTTTTCAGATTTTAAATGTAGCTAAGTGCCAAATCCTCTGTGATCTGTCAAGAAAGAGTTTGGTGAAGGTAAGGGATGAATGACACCCATCTGTCTCGATCTGTGACACAAAATTCCACTGAAATAGTTTGAAATGTTTAGCTATATAATGCAAAAATGTTCAAAAGGTAAACGCATTCCCTAAAAAACAAAAGTCCATCAAGATTTCAGACTAAGAAAACAAGTCAAAAACTATACTCTTGATCAATTCCACCAGATGAAAATACCAATTCTGCCAGCTCAACTGAACTTGAAGTCTACCTGCTCAGCTTTTACTTTGGCGGTTTTCTGTATTGGGCAGGTAAGAAATAAAAATATATAGAGAAGCAAATGAAAAGAAAACCTCACACAGCATTAGACTTTAAAGGGCAGGGCCTCCGGGGCAGTAGAGATTGGTGTAGCATGGAGGCTGAGAAGACAGGCTTATTGAGTGTAATTCAGATATGGCCAGAAGTCAGAATTCAGATCTATTCCAGCCACACCCCTGAGCTGAAAGCACAGTGGCTGATGGCAAAGTCAAACATCTTAGGCCGATGCTTATTTTCAGCTCTTGACTTGAATGGTTGTGTGCACTTTGAGATCCACAGGGAAAAGAGAAATCACGAGACAGAAACACAAACAACGAAGATAGACGGAAAAGTAGCAACCTCAAACTCCCCGTCTCAGCAAAAGCAAAAAAATAAAAACAAAAACAAAGTAAATCTCAAATGACTTTCTGTGAAATTCAAATTCCACCCCCAGCCGATCCCACCGGAGAGGGAGTGATGGAGCGGAGGCTGGTTGGATTATTGGACAAGGTGGGGGATGATTATAGGAAAACAGGGCTGCGTTGATCCGCATGACGAGTGACGCCAAGCTTCTGTCAGCTGGCACGGACTCGGCACGAGACGGAACTGAAGACAACAAACCATATATGAAACAAAAGAGAGATTTGGAGAGTCAGATATCGAAAAAAGGACGAAGGAGAAGGAGGAAGAAGACATGACTGAGGATGACAGCAAGTTGGAAGATTTGAGATGAAGACAGCGATGCGAGAGAGCAATGTCATAATCATCTTTTTGACTTATTTCCCTTTCACAACAAATCTCTCTCCTCTTTTCCATCTCTGCCCTCCTCCCCATTTGTTAGCCCCCCTCTCTCCATCACCATCACCATCTCCATCCCTCTCTCTCTCTCTCCAACAGGCTTCCAGCTTCAGAGGCAAAGCTCCATCTGATCAATAATGGATGCTGCTGTCTCCTACACTGCTGGAGAAGGGCCGGTACATTAGGTAATGCAGGGGCTACATTTAACTGGATGGGCTTGTTAATGCGTCCCGCTGGGGAAACACCCCCCCAACGCAACTCCCCACCCCTACTTCTCCCTCTGTTGCAACACACACATGCACACGCTTCATCCATCCACTCATCATGCCTGCCCCCTCACTGCCATGCAATGCAACTTTTTATTCAGAGGGAGGAGCTGGAGGAATAGTTGTGGACCAGAGATGGTCCGGTTCAGCTGAGGAAGGCCTGAAGACGACAGGTGGGGTGAAGTGCCACCAAACATGTTCTGTTTTGGGTGTCTCCTTTAAAAAAAATATGTGTTTCAATATTTGATAAAAATGTCTTTGAATCATGACAGTACGGCATGAGACAGATTATCTGACAACCAATTAAGCTCCTCTTCTTCTTACCAGTGCTACTATTGTGGTGTGCAGATATGCACGTCAAAAACAACCAATAAGAGGCAGGAGGAGTCTTAGTGCTGTTAATCAGGCTCATGTACCTGCTGCTCTATGTGCTAATGGCAGAAAAACAACTAAGATAAACTGTAAAAATGGTCATAGGATGCTAGGCAGTTAGCAGCAAACAGACAAGGATGCTAACCAAACTCATCATTTTGCCATTACCCTTTTGAAAAATAAACCCAAATTGGTAAACAAATAGACTTTTGTACTCTTCTAAGTCTCCTCCAGTGTAAGAGGAAATGTTTAAGATTAGTGGTATAAATTGTGCAGCGTGAATTTAGGAATGTCTACAATTTGATCAAATAAACAAATACATCAGAAGAGAGGTGAGTTAGTTCCACAGACAAATTAGCACAACTTAAATAAGTAGAATCCATGGTTATCCAGGCATTAACAAGTTGGGAAAACAATCTCAGTCGCTCCGTTGAATACTTTCAGCTCCTTGAACATTCACAGAGGAATTGTAAAGTTGATTAGGGCATTTAGATATCTTTCTCATGTCTCTTCCTTTATGCAGTTGTTGATTGATGCCACAACCATCCAAATTAGGAGTATTTGTTTGGTGGACAGAGACATGACACTAAATAAGTAACGAAACTTTCTGAGCAAGCAACCAAAAAGGATCAATATGTTCAGGCCAAGAACAAGCCAGAAGTTGCTTATAATAGGCCAACTTGGCAACTGAGGCTTCGCGGTTAATCAAACAGTGGACCAGTGGGTAGGATTTTAATGAGCCGCACCTGCATCCAGCAAACCAGAGCAACAATGTAAGCTCTAAAAAGCATCAGTGGATTGGAATGAAGAGAGTAAATGTCTTTTCAAAGCAGATGTTGGGCTACACTTCATCTGTCAAAATACCATCATACTCTTTTTTTTTTTTTTTACCTGTCAATTTTTAAAATGATAATAATGACATATTCAATTACATTTCTTTTGGTTGAACTAACATTCAGTCCAAACCAGCTAAACAAAGAATCCACACCAGGCAGATTAATAGGTGTAGCTCAGGGGGGCCTAAAGTCGGTCCTGGAGGGCCGGCATCCTCCATGTTTTAGTTCTCTCCCTGGTTTAACGCACCTGGATCAAATGATGGCTCATTAAAGGCCTAAGAGGAACATTGACAAACTGAAAAGGTTGTTACTACCACCAAGGAGAAAACTAAAACATGCAGGATGAAGGCCCTCGAGGACCAACTTTGGACACCCCTGGTGTAGCTTCTTCTCTGGAATGACAGAAATCACACTGACTGTGATGGAGCAGCTGTCTTAGATGCAGCTGCTCCATCATGGAACCATTCCATGAAGCTCTCTGCACACCGTTGAGCTAATCTGAAGACTGCATGTTTGGAGGTTTGTAGTGAC
Source organism: Poecilia latipinna (assembly GCF_001443285.1). Classification (NCBI taxonomy): domain Eukaryota; kingdom Metazoa; phylum Chordata; class Actinopteri; order Cyprinodontiformes; family Poeciliidae; genus Poecilia; species Poecilia latipinna. Next base: position 90,366 of record NW_015112762.1, on the reverse strand, counting down.
TGACTCTGGAGAAAGTTGGTGACCTCTTTGCACTAGGCGCTTCAGCATACCCCGACAGAGATCCTGAGAACGAGCCATTCTTTCACAAAGGTTTGTAAAAACAGTCTGCATGCCTGGGTGCTTCGTTTTATACACCTGTGGCCATCGAAGTGATTGGAACACCTGATTCTGATTATTTGGATGTGTGAGCAAATACTTTTGACAATATAGTGTATTTTTTAAATCAGGATGAAAGATTATTATATTAAACTAGATGGCAGAAATCAAGCACCCTGTTTGCAAACTGTCTTTAGTAGATCTTCAACATAAAGGTGAAGATTAAGTCTAAACTCCATAAAAGTGGTAAAAATGGACATAGTGTTGTTTAGTAAGCAATTTAATCCCTTCTAGAAGTACCAGTTCTTGAGATGAACTCAGGATGAATAAGATAAAGAGCACTTTAAGAAATATTTTCATAAAATCCTGCTAGATTCAATTTACATTTAAATCTATTCTAGGTCTGATTTATTATACTTGAGGTCTTAGAGCTGCTCCTTGTCTCTTTCCTCTATGTGAGAGGCCCCCACTGGCCCCTCTCGGCCCTGCGTAGCCCCAGATGAAAACCATGATTGGTCCTCTGTGGGAATTTTAAAGGACCTTCAATTAGTCGTCCAGGGAAGTGTCTGTTCCTCCCCACTTTGAATGCAGGTCTCGGCTGGGGTCTTGAACCTGAGCTCCATTCCACTTTCCCTAAAGTGGCTGCTTGAATCGTCCTACCAGGTGACACACATCATATGCAAAAGAGAGGAGGAGGAAGGACAAGCAGAGGGAAATAAGGACTATTATGGATTTTTTGACAATTTGTTTTGTTACACCATGAAACAAAAACTTTTAAAATTAAACCAATGGTTTTGATCACATGTGTTTGTATTTTTAAAAACATGGAAGTTTATAAAATTATGGAGACTTTGAGACAGCATCAAGTTCAAGCTCTGTAGAGGTTCAAAACATTAAAGTTATCACTAAATATCAGCTAATTGTTTGTTTAATGCAAAATACGTTGACAGCAATATTTTAAACTAGAATAAGTTAAACTTCCAACATATTTCAGCTTTTCAAGTAGTTATGTCCCTAAAATTTGGTAAATTTTGCTTATGAGTGGCTGAGTGACTGAAGCCTTTTCTCTGCCTACAGCTCCCAGAATGCCATGCGGTTCTGGATTAGAGTTCAGTGAAATTATCAAAATTCTGTCATATTTTCTATTGATATCAACATAGTAGATTAGTGGTAGTTAATTTTTCTATGGTTAGACTTTGTACTAAAATAAGCTAACATTAACATTTTAGTTAATAGACTTTATCACTAAAATTAAAACTAAATTTCTCTTGTGTATCGCAAAAGATATTATCATTTTGTCGCCTGGCCCTCTCCTCACCAAACATCCCTCTGCTTCCCATCAACATCAGTTCTCGACTCCGGATCCATCAGCCCTTCTGGTTCTCCTCTCAGTGATTCTTCCCTCACCTTCTTTAACTGCTCTTCTTCTCCACCAAACTCAGATAATCGTAGCCTCCTATCATTGTGCACATTTTATTATTATTATAAATTCTCATTCTGAATCTTGCCTATAATTCCAAGATTGGCAACATTCTTAAACAGTCGGTTATCACTGTAGAAGTAAAAACTTAAAGAAACAAATGGCTTGCAGCCCTTCCCAGGTTGTTGGGCAACAACAGTTGTCTCCTTTAGGTATCTGCCATTGACTTTCTATATAGGTTTGCATACCAATGTAGACGCTCACACTGATGATCAGTAAAGGAAATGCATTTAATCAGCAGTGCTTCCCCTTTAAGTCCTGGAGAAACAGCAAAGGTCTACTCAAATGCAGCATTTCCAATTTGGCTACATTTCTCTTAAATAAATAATGACAGTATGAAACTTAATGTGTGATTCTGTACAGACAAAACCTAAATAATTTCAGAACCAGATCATTTTTATCATGTCCTGATGCATGAAATCCAAGCATTGAGAGAGGATGTAGCTGTCATGTATTAGGACCGTTGTAGACAGAGGGAGAAAAGGACATTTCTGCCAAGAAACTCAGAAATTTCCTAGAAAAAACAAGGAAAGAAATGAGTTTGAAACGTTGAGCATTTTTGACATTTCAAAATCAAAAGATTTCCAAGTTAAAAATGTTAAATTTCTCAAACTTAAAAATTTCCATGTTTTTCTAGAAATTTTCAGAGATTAATCTTAAAATTTCTGAGTTTTCTCTCGCAAATGTCTGACTTTTCAAATTCAGAAATGTCCTTGTTTTTTTTCCAGAAAATCTCTGAGATTTATCTCAAAAGTTCTGAGTTTTTTGGTGGAAATTTACTCTCCCATTTTCTTATGGTCCTAATATAATCGTAACAATGCAACTGAGGCAATTACAGCTTGATGTAAATGTCTAATCTGAGCGTAAGCATGGAGTCATTAAGAAAGCGTCATGAAAGACGGACCAAGACATAAAGGATGTAGGGGGAAGGAAGGAGGATTAAAAATGACCTTCCCCCCTTGGCTGGTGGGTAATGACTCTTGATGGGACAGGGATGCATGAGGAGGGTGAGAGGTGAAGGGTGAGTTAGGGCAGCAGGTGCGACTGTCATAACCAATATCTGACATGCAACTTGTGCTCTGCTATTTGCATACACACACACAGGTTTAAAAGGAATCCTTACATTTTCTTTCTTTTGCATCCTGGCCATTCATCATCCCCTCCTTTCCTTCCTCACTCTCACTCCATCCACTCCCTTTTACCTTCACTACCCCTAATTTCCTTTCTCTTGTCTGCAACCTGTCTTTCTCCTTCCTTCTCCACCCTCCCTCTTTCACCCTCTCCACACTTGTCGTCCCGATTATGCAGATGAACGTTTGTGGCGGGGCCCTAAAAAGCAGATTAGGGCCGAGGAGGCTCTTGATTGTGACATGGCTATCCCACAGAGGCCAGCAGTAGGGCGGCATTTGCACACGCGTGTACATGTGTGTGTGCTTTGAGTCGTTATTCCAAACACAGCAATGACCATGACCAGTGTGTGTGTGTGTGATTCATGGAAATCTGTGTGTAATCATATGCATGTCTGCATGTGAGAGTGCGTCTGAGCATGGAGGGCAGGCGAGAGTGCACAACACTGAGCCACTTAGGGAAGGCCCATATGTGTGTTTGTTTACGCCTTAATGGAAAGACTTGGCAGTGGTCCGAATACGATCAGAGTGGTCTACATGCTGCAGAAGTCCTAAAGAGAAAAGGCTCAAGCCCCACTTCATGTCCAGTAGAGCGGTTCTGCTCAGAGAGGGTGCTTATGTGCAAACGTAATGGACCTACGCATATCTAGAGCTGGTAATGATGAGATTCAGCGTGAAAGGGACAGTATTGTGAGTTTTCCAGGTACATTGTGGCATTTTATAACACAATCAAGTAACTATGTAACTTTCAGGTGTTATAGAAATGCTGTATATATGAAATATGAGTTAAAAGTAATTTGACTTCATAATGTAACACCTTGAAATAGGGCCTCTGTCTCTTTAAAAACTCCTGCTCTTTCTGAAACTCCACCTGCAGGAAGCCATCACAACAGCTCTCCAGCAGTGTTGCCAAACAACTTTTTTTTCTTTTCTTTTTTACCAGCGTTTCACTAACAAGTAGCTTGCGTAATGAGTTCAGCAGAAGTGCAGTTCCACCAGGTGTTTGCTAATGGCTGCTTGCTAGTCTGAAGGAGCAGAATGGGTTGTTTGGAAAAATGTGTTGATTTTTGTTTTTGTCTTTTCATTGTTATTTGTATTGTCATATATGTATGTTATGAATGTAGTTTGTGGACGTCTATAAACTTTGTGCCTGGCTAGGATAAAATGATTCAATGGAAAAAAACACAAAAACACAAAAAGCTCAAACGTTTGGTGATATATTTCACTTTAATAAAAAGTATCTGTATCTGTATCAGGGCCACAAAAGTGGTCCTGTATTGACTTGGTATCAAATTTCTACCAAAAAATTATATTAAATTATAATTTTAAGCAAAAGGAAAGGAAAATGAAAAACAAACATAAAACGGTAACATTTAAATAATGTGCTTTAAAATATAATTTTTGGAGCTAAGCTGAAGAAATAAAAATGAATGTCAAACTATAACATATGAGGTAAAGTTCTGACTATTTAAACTAATTGGTGGATTTTAAATGCATTGATTTATTTTTCAAGCCATTTATACATTTCTGCTTTTATTTTTAGTTATGTCAGTTTTAGTCCTTCATAGATGTTTGCCATAAAGTTGCTCTAAGAAACAACACCCTGAAAATCACATCATCATCTGATGATGTGATTTATCCAGTAAGTGTCTTTTAAAACTCTCCAGTAATAATGAAAGAATAACTTCTCCCCGTCTTTGTCGGTTTTGCTGATTCTCTTTATTGTCTCAGATGTGGAGAACCATCTCGTCGGTTTCTGACTGATTGGTTTGGGTGTTTCTTGAGGTTGCTGCTCTGTATTTTCAGCCTTGACTTAGTGTTTTTTCTCCCTGCAACCCCTCTGTTTTCAAACCTCTCTCTTTCAGCCGCAGCTCTGCCCTACTTACAGATGGATTCCTTCTTTGCATCTGATTGCAAGTTTAAATGAAATTAATATTCCAGATTGCAAAGGAATGACAGTTTCCTGTTAGGAGTCTGATGTCGGTGTGACTGATGCACCTACATTTTGATTTATAACTACATTTTAGTTTAACCAAATTGCTGAAAATCAGACAGAGACGAGACTGGAGGGGGAACTCACAGGCCACGATTCTGCTGAACAAAGATTAAAAATTTCAAAACAACTCAGCCTATTAATTTTTCAAGTACCCGTTTCATTTCAGAGACAATGATTAAATATTGTCTCTGCTTTAATTCAGAAGCTTTGACTGATTCTTCTTTATGTTTGATCTTCTCCAAGATAGATGAGTTATGAAGAAAGCGATTTTAATCTAAGAATAAAACTTTATGTTATTACATCTCTTTGGGCTGGTTTTGCGGTGAAATGAAGAACAAAATGTATTTCCCTTGTTATCGCCTGAAACTCAACACAAACCATCTCACACATAAAAATATATATCTACTGCTGATTCAACTTTGTATATTTTTTATGCTATACATTTCTCATTGCCAAGATTATAGACCCACAAAAAACACAACTACTCAGATTTAAGAAAAGCAACTTCCCTTTTTTCGCTTAAATTCAGAATAAAATTCAAAATTCTTATTTTCACATAAAGCTCATAACAACAAGCAAATCCATCACATCTAAGGTCAGTCTCTCCTCCATGATGCCACTAAAGGAGCTGCTGCTAAGATGAACTTTTTTATCATATAAAATTCTGTTTTCTACTGATCACTGCTCACTTTTCAACCTGTGGCTCCATATGGAGATAAAACTAACATCAGAGGGATTGTGTTTTGCTTTTGAATGTATTAAAAAGTGTTCCAAGGATAAGCTTTGTTCTCATCAGACCTCACAGTTTACATATAAGAGGCCTGTGTGATATTTTACATTGTGTGTTCCTTTGAAACTCATAAAATGAAAACAAAACAAACAAACAAAAAAAAACTGCTCGCCCAGACAGAGAAGGTTGAATTAATTGTCTGTAGAATTAGCAGATCCAAGCGATTGGAGTCGATAAGGGTTTTATTTTACTTGAACTAAGGGTACAAAAAGTACACAACATAAATTTATAAAAGCTATTAAGGTGATCATCTTCTATCGCAGCCAGAGATTTCTTTGAATCTTGATAAGGTCAAATGTATGAGGTAATTTTTAAGTTATGCCTGGCTGACATGAAAGGTGTAAAAACTCTGTCGATTTTCTAAACCTAAAGGACCAAAATATGATTGTTTTTTTTTTTTTTTTTTTTGTGCTTTGGATGTTTGGATTGTTTTGGTTTTTTGCTTTCCCCTTTAACAACCCAAACGCACTGGGCTGAAGGCGGCCGTTTAAGGAGGCGGAGCGCACTGATTGCGTTCCGTAATCAGGGCACTCAGGTGTCAGCAGAGGCTGATTGAAGCCATAATAAAAGGAGCCTGGATGAAAGGAGAAGGCGAAGACTGATCCTGTGATTGCCAGAGACTGATGCGTCGCCGAGCGAGGGGCGGACGGAATCCGCACGCCAGGCGCGCCGACGGTTCAGTACAGAGGATCGGGGCAGAAGGGAACCTGCCCGCGCCTCTGGGTCAGTCTGAAAAGGGGCGTGGCACGCCGAGGAGCGGAACAATGCTGGAGCGTTGCAGAGTCAGCCGAGGATCGGCAAGTGAGCGCTTTATAGGCAAATTGCCGCACCTGGAGCAACGTGAGGAATGGAGCCCAACTGGTGGCCTCGGATTGGTGACTTCCTTTAAGGACAATTACAGAACTTTGAATTTTATTAAGAAGAAAATGACTGTTTTTATTGTCACTATTAAAGTGACCTTCTTTGTAATAAAATATTCTAAATTTGATCGTTCTGCTGTTTGGGTTTTTGAGTTGTTTGCTCCCCCTTGTACCAAGAACGACGTGTGGGGCCATATTGGTCACAACCGCCCATATGACGATAAAAAAAAAGTCAGAGAAAACCGTTTTGGTGTCACAGAAAGATTCCACTAATGGACATTCAAATTTCACCCTGAAAATCTCACAAAACCGCTCAAGATCAATCATGAAGTTTTGACTTTGCGTAAATAAATATGGCTGACAAGGACGAAGCAATGGTTTGTGGTCTATTTTTAGACAATCCAATGCCGTCTTTAACCTCCATGGGACCTTCTGCTGCATCATGGCCATTGTTTTATCCTCTGTGGTTGTAATTCTCTGTGTTTCCCTCACCATGTTTTCTGATTGGTTGCATGTCACATTTGTCCTTGTGAAACACCACATGCTGCAATATCGGACCAAGACAATCCAACATGTTGGATTTCCCTGATTTGAGGTTGAAGGAGTCCCACTGTCCTTTCACATTGACTAGATCATTCATAACACACCACACACAGCAGGAGTATCTTGATAATTGTCGGAAGAGTGAGATCAAGATAAAAATTGGCATAATTATCTTGCTCTATGAACCAGGTGTTAGTTGAATCAGTGACAGGACACGATAATGCATGATACCGTGTACTGTTGGTAGTCACCGGGGAAATTTTGTTCCAAGAAGTCAAAATCAAGTCACTGTTAAAACCAAAAGGACACAGCTTTGGGATATCCCTTTTGTATGCATGAAAAACAAACTTTCTTTGTGGTTGAGTCTATGATGTGCCAAGTGACCTTTCTTAAAACTAAACCATGGCTCAAAACAAAGACGTAGGAACAGATGACCATGGTCCAGTGGACGGTTGTTCTGGTCTAGTTATGCAGCTTTATTTATAAATATTTGTTTTGAAATAATTTATTATGGTTTCACTTTTTGTACATCACAAAACCTGGCATTTTACCAGCTGTATGTAGACTTTTGAGACTCCCTTTATTGTTTTCCGCTTACCTAAACAAACAATTACATTAAAATATTTCAGTGTCTTTTCTTCCCGTTTCCCTGTCCATGAACAATAACCTCAGGTTCAAACTTTCACATTGACCCTACATTAAACTCCATTAACCTCCACTGTATTCTCTGCTTCCTCTGCACATTAGCAGAAAATCTTTTCAGAGAAGAACCTGTGGTAGCGCAACAGCGTGCCGCGAATAATGATGGGCAGCTAGTCGAGTTAGCGTCTTCTCCCGTCTTAATTAACCAACGTCCGTGGCGAGGAGAAAACGTAGGGGAGAATCTTAAACACCGAGAGAAGGAAAGGAGAAGGTGATAGACGAAGACGGTCATGAGCGGGGTCATTCTGCCTGCTAATTTGCTGACACGGGGGCACCGGGGAGGGCTGGCCTCCCGATCAGATTGTTTCTTGAAGTAGCAGAGCGAGCTGTAAAAAGAACAAAAGTAACGGTGCCCTGCGAATCCTGTTGCCAATTAGTCCGTATCAATAATTAAAAAGCATTGTCTGCACAGGAGCAGGGGTGGCAGATTGAGTTTCCCTCCATCGAGCTAGATTGTTATGACAAGCAGCGCCTACATAATGATATTAGGCATGAATAATTTATCTGAGGGTCTGCGGCGCTGCAGGTGACAGGAGGCCCGCGCTCCGGCAGCCGTCAGGTTCCCCGTTTGCCAATTATCACAGGTCAGAAATCAGAAATGGAGATTGGAAATTGTTCTATAGCGTCAAGCCTGTGTTCTCAGTGTGAGGAGAATGTAAAGAGGAAGTAGGTTTATGTGTTGTATTAATCCGTGGTAGGAGGATTAACTGGTTTGGTGTTTCAAGAGTTGTAATGTTTGACTTTAAAAAGTTAGCATGTATTACAGTAATGGTGTCCTACTTTGTATCAGTTTTCTTGTTGCATCAAGATTAACAAAGGTCTAAATTTAATTGTCTTGGTGTTAACTTAATGCCTGATTTGAAGGAACGCCAAAGGGAAAACTGAAGGGTCTGAGTAAAACACTTGCTCAGTTTGTGTACAACACACCACAGAAACTCAAGAACTCTCTGCACTAATGGAGAAACAACTTGGTCATTTGTCCAAAGTTATGTAAGCTGAGCTATTCTGAATCACAACATTTATGAGAGATTATATGGTTCCACCCAAAAATGGGAGAAAAACAGCTGTCCTTAATCAGAGGATCAACAAGCCTCTGATAAAAACACAATACATTAACCAGTTATGAAACAAACAAACATTAAAGCTCATTGCTGTTTCTCCATGTTTGGTTCTGGTTCTGGGGATGAAGGTCAGACCAGAACCAGAAGACCTGAGAGGTCTGGAAGGCTGATACAACATAACCAGATATTTCATGTATTTTGGTTCAGTGGTTTATAAACTAACACAGTATTTTAAAGTCTGTGCCAGTGGAAGGGTTTAAAACCTCGGATGATGTGCTCCATCTTCCTGGTTTTAGTGAGAATGTAAGCTGCAGCGTTCTGGATCAGCAGAAGTTGTCTGATTGTTTTAGGCAAAGCTGTGAAGGCAATGTTGCAACAATTAATGCGACTAAATATAAACACAATGATGTGTTTCTGTTTCTTGTATCAGTCCTTGAATCCTGGAAATGTTCTTCAGGTGATAGAAGGCCAACTTTGTCAACTGTGTTTATGTGGCTCTGAAGGTTCAGGTCAGAGTTCATCACTGTGAAGTGATTTCAGGCCTGATCAGGTTTCTAGCTGTAAAAGCTGAAACTTTGTTTCTCTTTGCATCCAAAGATAACTTCTATTTTCTTTCTGTTCAGCTGGAAAACATTATCCATGCACTGATTTTGTTCTAATATTAAAACAAACCTTAAAACAAAGAGCGACGGCTGAAAGCAGTTATGTTAACCTGAAACCAAATATTCACTTACTAAATATTCAATTTATAAAAACGTCAAAATAAAACTGCTGCTTTAGTCTAAAGAGAAGCAGAAACAAACAGCAGTGTCCCGAAACAGTGGAGTTACTATAACACTAACAGTGTTTTGGTTCTCAGCATGTTGGTTGACATGACTGACAGAGAGCGAAGCCCTGAGGGCTTCACAACAGCAGCAACATCTGCACTGGTAAGAAGAGCACAACAAAAAAGAAAGATGCTGAATACTGAGGTTGTGTGTTTGTGTTTAGGTGCAGATGAGAAGAAGACAGCTGTGGTGTCCATTTGTCTGCATGTCCCTGTGGCCATCCACAGAGTGGACTGTATGCTAATCAGAGCTGTCCTCTGAGCCCGGGAGGAGCTGCACGTCCTGCTGTCATCAGAATGACTCAGTCCCTGAGATCACTCTGTTAATGGTCAACATCTGGACCAGCTTTTTCTAATGGGAGTAAACAGTTTAACAGCTTCAGCTGATGTGAATAAATGAAAACAAAATATGTTTGTTTAGCTCCACGTTGAGAAATTTGGAAGGAATTAAAAAAAGGAGAAATATAACGAAAAGTCTGGAAGAGCTTGGAAAAACAGAGAATGACTGAAGTGCTGAATGGATGAGAGTGAGAGGAGAGCAAGACAAAGGAATGCTAAAAAAAAGGATGGGAGGGAAGCTAAATCTAGGAAAAAAATGGAGGATGACATGATAATAATTAATCTAAAATCAACCCTGGAAATCTACCATCCTTACTGCATAAACCTGGGTCAAATTCTGCCATTAAACATCCCATTGCATCTAAACAGCCTGTCAAAATCAACAAAGAAGTCATTTTAGAAGCTTATTGGCTGACAGAGTCTTCCAGCATCAATCAATGCTCGTCTTTCTCGTCTTATTGTTTACAACTCGGTTTGCTAGTTTGCTTCTACCTACAAATAAAACATTTGAACATTTATAGATTTTTTTCTTTGCAGACTCTCCAACGTTTCGTCCACACTTTTGGGAATGTTTCCATTCGGATTCAAGTTATTCTACAATCCATTTCACTTTTTTGCTCAATCATAATTAAAGAGTTATTCTGGCCATGTTTATATGTCTTGTACTGTTTTGCCAAAATGTTTCTGTCATTTGATATCACACAATCAAGAAATAGAGAGTTTAGTGTGATGTTAGCCAGACTTTAAGAATTGTTTACTTTGGCATTAAATATACCTAAACATGGGCAGAATTTAGTCTAAACAGCTCACATAATTGTGGACAGTTTATATCAAATTTCAAGAGCAGGTTCCTCTTGAATTTAAGAACTGAACACCTTCAGATGGCTGTGTGAATGTGCCTGTTTGAGCTGTATGATCCTGAAAATAACAATGAACTCTACAAGATCAGCTATAGGCACACATTTTTCACAACTTTAGCTGCAGGCAGGATGGCAAAGTTCAAGAGAACAGACTAAACTCACAGTTTAAGCCATCAGAATCGGAGGGACAGCATGCAAACGGTCTGCCGTCCTCTTGAGACTTTGTTCTGGTGACAGAGTTGACATCAAACGCTCAGTTGCTTCCCTATTCACTTTAAAGTCTCCTCTAAGGCACTCGCTTATCGGGAATGACCTCAGCGCCTCTTAAAAGCAGTCCAACACAACTTAGCATAACAGTTAATTATACATAGAGTCAGCAGGAGGGAAATTGTATTCTTTCTCCCGGCTGAAGGAATGAATAACTCCAACTGAAGTGCGACTCAGATCATGTGATTGACACTTAACCCTGTCAACGCTTGAAGCCAGAAGGAGTGATCAATAAATTAGGGACACAGCATCAGATCTGTGTGTTTTAATTGCTGAGCAGTGCATTATTTATCTGTCTGAAGCAGATGAGCTGTGAACCGACTCCAAGTGTTGATTACTGAGCTAAAGACTGATCACAGCGAATTAGAGATGGGTCCCTTTGAAATGCCGAGGCCTGACGAGAGCAACTCCACACATACACACACACACCCATGCATGCACACACACATACACACATATGCAGCCAGGACACAAGCAAGAACGAAGTATAGAATTTTATATCAAGTTTCCTGATGTATACTTTTTGATTTTGCTATTCTGAATTTAACATCTGCTATTTTTCTTCATCTTGTGATCTTTGCCTCATTGTCACTTCAAATTACGGCTTGCGTTTGAAAACTCACAATTAAAACTTTTCTTTTTGAAAGTTTATAAACTGGAAAGTGCTTAGAAGTTATTTTGTTCAATAACGGAAATGAGGAGGGAAATAAAGGAATCACTGCTGTCTTGGGTTGTTCCAGCTCTGGACTGGTGGCAAGATAAGGCAAGTTTTGCCAAGATGATTGAGTTTCCAGCTCTTCACAGGATGAGCTGGAAACTCATAGCTCAATCAAGTCTGTTTGTATCGAACATTTCAGAAACAGGGCAGTTCAAAGTATGTAGCATCTTAAAAAACATCAAAGAAAACATCATAAACATGTGAAGCAGTCTACAGTTGTGAAAACAGATTTTACATTTTGTCAGGTGGCATTGTTAAAACTGTCAATACACAACAAATATGTTGGTCAATGTTCCATTAATAATGGCTTATCATGTACACATTGAAATCTTCCTCACTTAACTTCTCACCTTCAACTTCTTTTAGCTGCAATATTTTCTGCAGGGTTCCTGCTATCAACCAGTCTGTGAAGCAGTATAATTTTGTAGTGTTACTCTTAGATTTCACCTGTACTGGCACATTTCTGGTCAAGCTTTCATCCACTCATAATTTGCATGAAACTTACAAAAATAATTTTAGCAAAAAAATTAAAAAAACAAACATCAAAAAACAGATGTGGACAAAAAAATGCAAACTATTTAATAGAAAATATCATCTTACTAGGAAAAGATAAACAGCTTTGCAGTAAATAGAGCAGGGAGTCATTACAGTGTCCTCAGAAAAGAAAAGGGTGCTCATGATTTTGTTATAACTCTGACCTCTAGTTTGGTCTGTGGTGCACACTTCAGTCCCTCTGTGCTGTAATGTTTCCCAAGGTGCAGACCAGGAGAGTGATGCAAACAGACCCTTTGACTTGCTTAAAGAGCCTTCAGGGTATAAAGTATAAATAATGTAACTTAGAGAGAGAAGCTGAGTATTTTATACAATTTCTCCCCCCTTCAGTACTTTCACCATACAACCACAACTTCCCTCTTATGTGTTTCTATCTGCTGAACCGGCCTGCAGAACTGTTCTGCACACCCACCCCCAGCCCCCGTTCCTTTCTTTGAGTTTATGTGTTTGTTTTCTGCCGTGATTTGCTGTCCCATTAAAAAAGAATACGAGCTTATGACATATTCAAAGAGGGCAAGTCTGGAGCATAAAGTCTAAAGAGGCCATGATTCATTAATGGAGCTATGAATGCGTAACTCACTCTCATGTGATATCATACTCACCATTGAATTCGCAGTGACATTCGCATATTTTCCTGTTCACAGAATCAAGATATATTGCAAACAGAACATGAAAGAATCAAAGAGAGGAATCCAAACTATTAATAGGCGTCCAGCTAAAGTCTCGGTGCTTTCTGTGCCCAGAGTTGCTCTTAAGTTACAGTTTTATCCTCACCTATCATCATTCAACTTACAACAAATCTTTGATGAAACATTAGTTTTTTACCATCATGACCTGAGAGCAGAAAAAGACTGTTGATGATTTGAATGACAATTCCTTTTCTCAAGCTTTGAGCTGACTTTTAGTAATTACATATGTTTACTATCATTTATTGTTATTACAACTATACTTTAAGTTACTTAGATCAGTAGCTTTATTAGTTTTATTCAGTTTAGTTCCTTCCTTCCATTCCTCCTTACTTCCATCTTTCCATTCAACCTTCATTCCTTCCTTTTTCCTACTTTCCTTTCATTCTTCCTTCATTTGTTTATTTTAGTTGTTTCTTGTTCCTTCTTTCCTTCCTTATTCTTTTTTTTCATTATACAGTTTTCTACCGTCTTTCATTTATAATTAGGTTAATTATTAAAGGTCAGACACATTAACCAAAGAAAACTTCAGGGCCTTCCTCATATCAAAATCCACCAATTTTCTCCACGTATTTTTTCTATCCAAAGTACTTTAGTTCAGAAGTCTTGTGGTTCATTTAGATGGAACTTTAGAAACCTAACTCATGCTACTGTATTCTGTTAATAAAGAAGAAGCAAACAACACACAACTGTTCAATTTGAAATGAATTATTTTTAAAGTCAGGTAAATTATGTCCTATTTGAAACTTTAGGACTTAAATAGGATGTACTTTCTTTATTTAGTTTCACAGACTGTCTCATATTTGCAGACCCGCTCTGCTTAAATGAACCAGACGTATTTTTTTGAAGCACAGCCTAAAAATACCAGCCGGTGCAAACACAGTTCTCCTCTCAGAAGTTGCATAAGCTTTGTTATGAAATGAGCAGTGGGAGCAAACATCAAATGCATCTCACCAACACAAAGAGCTCCCATTATCCGACAGGCTCAAAGGGTGCAGAAATACACAAAAATTTGAATGGACAAGTCCAACCCTTCATGTTGAACTCAGAAGGCACATGAGTCTCCCTCCGCTGCTGCCGCTGTTGTTGTTTTTATTGCCCTATGAGACGATTGCTGCGCTCTCCTCGGCTCTCTTGTGTTTTAAGAAGTTCAGCTTAGTTCGGTGAGCTGTGCTGCACCTCCTTCTCTGTTCTGCTGCGTTCCGCTTTGTTCTGTTTCTGACCCCGTACGATCAACAGCTGGACTTTCCTCCACGGATCCTCACCAGCACCAAAGCTTCTCCTAATTGCTGTGGACTCTCTGCTCACCAGCCGCCTTCTGTCTTGGAAAAGAGACCATGTTTGTAGCTCGCTGTTCAGCTTTTATCTATATTTTAAGCCACACACAAGGTGTAGAGTCAGCCTGGAGCTTGTTACCGGGGCCCATGACTACATAATTCATGAAGAGGAGCTGCCTGCTGCAGCGGCTAAATAAAAGATCTGGATGCCAGGACCGAGCAGCGCGCTGTACCTGCCCTGCCACCTGTGTGTGAACGCTGGTGTGTGTCTGTTTGGGTTCAGATTGTGTGTTTCGGTGCTTTCACCAGAAACCCCGAGGTAAGATCAATATAAGAGTGTATGAGATACACAGAAGTGTGCAATCTTCCTGCACGGTGCACTGTGGTTGAGCCATGTTGGCCGATCTGTGCATTGTGTCTTCACTCAGTAAATTTACCCACGTAGCTGCAGGATGAAACACCAACATGTGACGTCTTCTTCTTAATCGACCTTTCAGTCTCAATTCTTCTGCTCACACTCCCAAAACCTTCACATCAACAGAGCAAACACACCGAAGCGAGGCTTTGATCTGTTCATGACCGACTGAACATCTGATTTGTACAAATGCGACCCAGACCACTTGGTTATGTTCTCCTAAATCTGACACTCATCTCATCTTTCCAGATGTGACCTTACTGCATCCAACCTGAACATCATTGATACTCCACAAATGTCACTATTCTGCATCCAGAGAAGCACAAGTGGGAGAAAAAAAGAACATGGAGGATGATGATGTGAATTAAGTTGTTAATGTGCTGGAAAATAAGTTTAAAATCCCAAAATATGCTCCGTGAATACCACCCAGCTTTACGTCCACAAACACTGAACATGCTCGCTACGTGTGACGTTCATGGTCCTCTGCTTTGCGTGTGGGACACTTTTAGATGTCCTGTTTGCGGTACACACAAACAAGAGATCACATACAACTCACTTATATTTGAAAATGTGAACAACCACACAATCGGATTTCACAAAAAATTATAATTGAGAATGAAGGCCTGCAGGGTGAAGGTAGCTAGAGCTTTCTTAAGGAAAATAAGACTTCGGTTTGTAGGCAGACTACAGTTTGCCTTTTGGTCATCATCACAGTTTGATTACGCATTCACACCTCCCCAAACAAAGTGGACTATCTAGGCAAACAAACTAGGATTCTATTAACATGACTGGTGTGAATGCACCCTAAATTTAGCCATATGAAGTACATCAATACAAAGCTGAGTGACTGATTGTTTTTAATCTTTCCATCAGTTCTCCTGTCTTTGTCCATCTTTCTCCAGCAGCTCTCCTCGTCACGCTCCACAACAGCACAAACAGCTCTCTCTCTCTCATTCTCTTTGTGTTGCGTCTCGCTCTCCTCCCTGACATCCTCTGGAGCGATGCAACTCTGGCAGAGCTGCGCTTCGTGGGAACAGAAGACGCAGAGGCGGTTGGGAGGGAGGCTGGAGAGGTCAGCTTGGACGCGGGGATGCTGGGGAAGGCTCAGCTCCGGAGGGGAGGACGGCACGTGGAGGCTCGTGGAGCACCAGCAGCAGCAGCACTGTGGGAGAAGGCCTGATGCCTTGGATGCAGACAGGCGAGAGAGAAAGCGGTGAAGGAAGAGGTCTGTGGGTTGATCTCCATAAAAGCCTCTGTTCTTGCAGCAAGTGCAAATTATTACCAGCATGCAAGAAACAAGGGCTTTGCTTCAGGGTGAGCCACCCAGGAGAGCTGCTAGCCTTGGGCGATTTTCAGAAGAAAGTAACATGGGAGAGAAATAATAGGAGATGGGTGTACACAGAGCAGGGGTGGGGGGTGTGTGTGGAGGGTTGTGGGTTGTGGAGCTGTTGTTGGGAAAAGTTAAGAGGATTTTTTTATTCTCCTGTTTTCCCGACTTGCTGAATGCCTGCCTGCCTCACAGTCTCCTCGTTCAGAGACTCTTCATGCTTTCTGCTACACTGTTCACCTCCCGGGCCTTTCTCCTCTTTTCTTTTTTCCTGTCAGTCCTCCCATGCTCTGCTCTCTTTTCCCTCCTTTGACAAGGCCATGTGGAGAGGTCGCTCATAGAGATCTAGCGGACAGATTCCTCCTTGGACCGGTGAGAGGCTCCCTCCTCTTCTCCAGGCAGACTCTACCTTCACTTCATTCTCTACAAACATTTATATTATTCTAATCAGTTAAATCCTACAAGTTAAGCAGTTTCTGCACATTTTTCACAATGATAATCTCATACTTTAATCATTCTATTTTCTATTATCTTATTATCATTCTATTCATCAGATTCTTAGGATTAAAATAAAGTGATCATAGCTCAATTACAACACTAACACAACCAGTGCTTAAGCTGAACTATTTGGGTTGAATTTGAAACTTACATTAACTTTTTTTTAATTTTTTACACACTGAGCATCATCTGTTTATCTTGACTACATCATTCTGTCCTTTAATTACAAATTCTCTGCACCACATAACCTAGACTGCAAAAACAAAAAAATTTTTTTTTTTTTTTTTTTTTTTGCCGTAATATCTGGTGCAAATAAATCTAAAACTAACTTAAAAGTAACTTCTCAACGAGACATAGGGGCTTGTTTTAAGTAAATAATTCATTATTGTGGATTTTTTTTAAGCACTTGTTCTACTGGAAGATTATTTTATTTCTAACAAGACATTTTTCTCATGTCAACAATTAAACAGTTGTCTTTTCCTGCAGCCATTGTGCAGTGCATACAGCGGGAAAAGCAGCTGGAACTCCTCTAGGGTTGCTAGGTTGCAGCTTGGGCTTGGCCAGTGTTAATAAGTAACTGGTTTATTGTGATTCAACAATCGGTAGGTTTTTGAAACGGCTCATTTTCCAGACACCAAAAAACATTAACTTATTGCAAAAAAAAAGTCAGGGTGAGTTTTTTAAGTGCATGGGCTGATCAATTATATACTTCCAAATGGAAATATATAGTTTGATCCCTTTAATGTTGGACATCATTCTATTTCTGTTTTCACATTTAAAGTCTAAATGTAATAATTACGCTTTTCACACACCATCATACATATAAAATAACATTTGCATTAGGAAAATTGTTTTTTTCCTGAAAAGATACTCTAAATATTTTTGGAGTGCATGACATTTTGGTGGGTGCATGACATCGTTGGGCCTTTTCACTAAAGGTACTGGTGCATTGCACAAAGAAGATGGAATAATGAATACTCGTCTTCCAATCAACAGCTAGGTGATAAAACTTGGATATTAAAAATATGCGAAAAACTTAATATTTCAGTAATGTTGAAAGAACACAATTTAGCAACAGCTGCGTTTCCATTAAATACAAAACACAATTAAAACCACATGTGAATGTCTCTGTTCCAGACATCAGTTTTATTGCCCGTTTCTAAAGGTTGGGTCTATGCATAAAATCAAGTTATTTAAAATGAACTCCACTAATTTTGAAAAGAAGAGTCGTCAGATATGCAGACAGAATTTTAAAGCTTGTAGATGAGTACAAAAAGAACGGAATCAAGGTACGACTTTAACCAAATATAATTGTGGGAATTTATGTATAAATAAACAGCCCAAAGGAAATCATTCAACTGCTCTGCCATAATGCATGTAAACTCCTCACTGGAATTGTACAGCACAGTGTTTTTAGTTGATCTGTAACGAATCGCGGCTGTTGGACACAATAACAACACAGTGCTTTCTCCTTTCTGTGTCTGCATTCTTCCAAAAAGTTAGAAGTTGACAAATTTGCTAAAGTGAAACCATCAAACTTATGGTTTCAGCCCTTAAAGCCTGTCCATAACCCTACACTAACCTCTGGAAAAAGTGAAAACTGAGACTCCTCACCCCATTAAGATGTCCTCCTCATACAGAGATAAAACTTAACAGAGGACATGAACATCCTCTCTGATGCACTTACCGCTGTCCCACTCACCCGCCCTCACTCTCACTGATGTGAAGCCCACGGGCCACGGCGTGCTCTGACTGATATACATCCTGACATGTGTAACGGGGAGGCGGCGCGGCGCTGCCCGTGGCAACCTGGAGAAACATGCTAATAGTGAGGTGCATTAGTGCACTCACAGACGGGACCGCTAATCAAAGAGGACGTTTGTCCCACTCTGACTCTTGAGCACCGAAAGTGGATCTTCCATCACTTTCTTCGCTCAAACACCCTCACAGCACCAATATTGCAACACACACACACACACACACACACACACACACACACACACACACACACACACACACTCTTAATTACCCCAACCTCACCTCCCTGGAGGAAAAAGCAAAATGTTTGTTAAATGCGTAGACCTTTCATATCACAAAAACTTCAAGTCATTGCAAACAGTAAAAATTAAGTCTACTTACATATATATATATGTCACTAATTCACAACAGAAATTCATTTAGGAGTACTTAAGAAACAGTTACAATTCTGTGCTGAAAGCTTATGAGTTTCTTATGTTCTTGCTTTTGTGGCATGCTTAAATAAACAATTTTTATATCAAACATAACCAGACCGTAGCTATATATAAACTGCATGTATTTTTATAGTTCCTGCTAAACAGCTTTAAGTGGCTCTTCCACAGTCAGCCAAGGCCACCTTTGCAAACCCTCCATGTTTTTTGGAACCACCTCAGAGGTGGACCAAGCCAGGTTTTTTAGGATTGCCCTGGAGAGAACTCAAGAATGTCAATCATGAGGAGGATTGAAAGAACTAGCTTCTGAATGGGTTACCTCTGTGACTCAACTTCAGTTGGATGGATGGATGGATGGATGAATGAAAAGACTCTTGAAATCACAGATAGGTGGACCAATAGATGAAATAAATTAAAAAGGATACCGTGAAGTGATGAAACTTATTTTCATGTCAAACACACAGTTGTACTCCATGGATGAAACTGGATGAAATCTTTGTGATCTTATTAATTCAAAAGCTCCTGAATGAGCCAAAGGACAATTTTTTTTATCACCAAAGGACCAAGTTGAACCGACTCATCCAGTTATACACACATGCCAGCTTGATGTTCAGAATATAAATCAAAGATTTAACATTCTATTTGATTTCATCCATCAGCCATTGGGATATTATTAAGAGCTATCAAAGGACCTCAATTGAAACCTTTTTGCTCCATGAGAAATGCCCTTTCCTCCACCATCCATTCAGACTTGCTTGAGGGAATTACAAAAAAAATGAATTTCATTAAAAAAGAGGGGGTTAGAATATTATTAACACAAAGTGGGGCTGATTAAACTTTAATCTTCAGCCAACAGTGTTCAGCCTCTCTTGGAAAGTGGTTTCAACAGGTCTTAATCCCCCAGCGGCTGACCAAACAAACCCCTCAATTGAAATGACACTAGGAGAAGGAGCAAGAGGAGTTATTGACTCCTTCCTTGCTCCGTCCTCGGATATCAAAGCTGCTGACTTTATTTGGAATCGATACTGTAGCTTTCTTCATCTTTGTGTTTGGAATCATGATGATTCGATGGGGTAATTACAGTGTTACTCTGACAGATTGGATCCAGTCAGTCCGCTCATTAAGCTGGTGTTAATGTTCTCATCAGAACTCATCAATCCATTATTTATGTCTCAAAAGTAAAACAAAAGTGCAATGCAGGCTGGATTTTAAAGCTCCAGATCCACTCAGCTTGCTTTGCTTCTGGCTGTTGCACCTCCTTTCCTTATCTTATTCTGCTTTTCTCTCCTTCATTATTATTTACTTTCTTCTGTATTATCAAACTCTCTCTCATTTTTTATGCATTCCAAATTTTTTGTCTCCCTCTGTCTTTATATTACCAACCTATTTTTTTCCCTGTCTGTCTCCACCTTTTGTCTTCCTTGCCCTCCATTTGTTTCTTTCACTACCATTTTTGCTTGTTATCCCTAAAATGAAAGATCTGCAATGCTACTTGGAAAAGAGGTACCCTTTCTACTTTTATTAATTAATAAGGCAATGTTTGTTTATGGTAAATTTGAAGAACTCCAACTAAGTTTTCAGGTTTTAGAACAGGAAAAAAAAAATAATAATAATAATTAAAAAACATCCAACCTTCATAATAACAGAGGTAAAACATGCTTTTCACATTTAAAAAAATGTTTCACTTTAACAAATAAAGCACACAATTTACAGCCAAATATGATCCAATTTTAAAATTTCACTTTACTGTGTTACGGTTGATACCCATCGGGAGATTTTTGCTAAATGTAGTTATTAAATTATGCCAGCAGAGGGCGTTGTCTACCACAGGAATTGTCAATTTTGTGAGAAATCGGTCTGTTACTATTTTCCTTATAATAACGCGATTGCAGGCAGCTCATATATTTTAACATAAAAACATCTCCCACTCTGAACGATGTTTCCATCTCAAACAGCTCTACAACACAATGGAAGAAGATCCAACACAAAATCGCAGAAGAAGAAGATCAACTATTCCATTCTATTCAGCTGTGATGTTTCTAAATAGTGCAGATTAAAAAATGATCGGTTTCTTTCCTTTTTTCACAGATTATGACTTTTTGCTTACAAGACTCTTTGCTCTCCTGCTAACTTTAACTGGCGAGCTCGATTTAAAATAAATTAACTTTCATTTAAACTAAAAGTTAACTGATGTTTTAGCTAGCTACGATTAGCTCAATAAGCTGATACCTTAAAACTGCTTATTTCTTTGTTGTACCATTTTGTTTTCACGCTGTTCAACATATGATACTGTATATAAAACACACAAATATTGTGACCATGCAGGGTCAGTGTTGATTCCATGCTGTGCAAAAAAGTATTTTTATCAAATACCTCAAGGAATCCCAGAGCTCATATTATAAAGTTTCCTTTCCTGGCAGCTTGTTGCCATAGATACCCCCAAAGTCTGCCTCTGATTGGTTGTCCAGTTCCTGGTGACAACTCCTCTCCTTTGGCACCAACATGTTGTGCT
The DNA here is from genome assembly GCF_001443285.1 of Poecilia latipinna. Taxonomy (NCBI): domain Eukaryota; kingdom Metazoa; phylum Chordata; class Actinopteri; order Cyprinodontiformes; family Poeciliidae; genus Poecilia; species Poecilia latipinna. The sequence goes on along the minus strand of NW_015112762.1, from coordinate 69,245 downwards.
GTGACTGAAGACACAGAACCAAAGACTCAAGAAACGTGTTGTTCCTGGTTAACAAGTAGTGCATAATTTACAAAAAAATAAATGTCTTCTTTAAATAAGAAATCTAAGTGTAAGAACCCTTTTATATTTGGGATTTATCATAATTTACTGATGCACTTTCTAAAAGCTGACCAATTTGCTTATTTTATTAAAATATTTCTTGATTACTTTGTTGCTGACAATGTAAAAGTAAAGCTAAAAACACATTAAAAATTCTAATTACATTTTATTTTAAAAACAAACATTTCATGACTGCATATACTTTCAATTTGCCTTGTGGTAAAACTTTTATATGTCACCAAGGTTTTCTCCAGTGTATTATAAGCCTGGCAGGCCACCAGGCTTTACTTGTGGCCCCATCAGGCTAAACACTGAATATTTTTTTAAGGCTCTTTAAAATGCTTGCATTTTTTAAGACTTGTTCAGGTATTAATCTTCTAATCTTTTAATAACACTTAATTACCAAGTGATATTTTCAAATTTCCTGTCAACTTTAAAGATTTTTAACTCAAAACCATGACTAGATAAATGACTGACCTAGCACCCAACCACCAGGCTTATCAAACCTTGGCCACTATTTTAGAGAAACCAACTTGATTTTAAGATGAGAGGTAAACAGCAGAACTTGAAAAATTATTATTTTTTGTTTCCTCACTAGGAAAGGATTTTGTAGAAATCATGTTTCTTATCATCTCTTATTAGAAAGCATGTTTGCATGTGGATTACGGTGCAAATACTATAATGAAAGGCACTATCTCTTTGTTAGTGTAGAGAAGATCCGATCCATTTTTGCTGCTTAAAATCATTCTTAGTAAAAATCCCCAAAATCTCAAACCTAGCCCTTAGTTGGGTAAGGAGTCAAAAACAAGTTCCTTTCATAACCTGTGTAGAAGTGATGAAGGTCACATAAAACTGAAATTTCTCAGCTCCTTTGTTTCTTTTCTTCAGTCTCTTCACTCCAGCACCAGAACCAGCACACTTTAGAACAGAGGAGCCTCTGAAGCCACACAACAGAATTTGAATTCATGGAGGGATTTATGGGCTGCAAGGCTTGTACGGTAATTCTGTTAACAAAAGGTATCCTTAGATGGAATTAAATATTTATCTGGCCTATGAATAACAATTGACGAGCGAAGGGAGCGGCAGTGTTTACTTTTTCGGGGTTGGTGGGGAAGAAGGATGCTGCGTTGGTGAGCTGATTGCAGAGAGGAGGGGGGAGGGCGGGACAAGCTGGGTCTGCTGGCGGGCATTATGCGCCACTCAGGGCTCAGTCTCAGCCTCGGTTTGGACTCAGAAAGAAACGGAGCAGGCGGATCTCTGCATGATGTCTGACCTGAAGTGCAGGCTCCTGCTGCTTGTTTGTGAAGCAGAAGCTGTGGGGAACCCGACTGCAACCAGTTCAGTGTGATGCCATCCATTTGATCTGTGTTAGGAGTCGCATGACCTGTTGTCACATCGAGGGCCACTGCATTAAAGAAGCTCATGTGGGTAGCAGGTTGTTTGCATAAGCAGACTCTCCTGTGCACAGAATTTTCAACAACATTCATCGCTAAATTTGAAAGAAGCCAAAGAACAGCTATGTTGGTAAGAAAGGATTCAGTTCAATGAGGTTTTCTTGGAGTCAGCATTTCTGTATAGTTCAGGCCCAAACTTGGATTGGTCCGCTGCAGCAGCATTGCTCTTTTCCTTTGCATTCATTCAATTCAATTCAGTTCAGTTCAATTCAGTTTCCAAAGGAGAATTAAATGTCATCATAAATGATTTTATACAAGTAACTTCAAAGACGTCTTGTGGATGATGGTGTGGATATCTTGCAACGAGTCGGAAATGCCTCTGACTGAAGACCTTTGCTGCAACTGTTATGAGATGCTAACAGCTCAGTTTCCATGTAGCATAGATGATATTCCACATTAACATGCTGTAGGTGGAACAATCAGTTGTTTGAAAACACTGCTAAGTCACCTCATTTGTTTTTGCTGCTGCTCTTTAATGTTAGAAAACCAGACAGGGAGATGTTAGAGTAAGGCATATGAGCTTCAAAGACATGAGAGCAAAAATCCTCTCCAAAACCAGAGGGAATAATTGTCCACACATGGAACACCTCAACCATGGACATTATGAATGAAAGTCTACAAACAAATCGGAACAACTGCAGCATCCTACCACCATACGAAATTCTATGAATTACAACAATTTTGTTGTAGATTTGGTGAAATGTTTGGGATTGTTGTCTTGTTGATGTCAGAGCTTCTAACAAGCTTCAGTTTTCATGCAGACATTTGATTCTAGAAAACTTTGACTGAAGGAAAAATGACTGCAGATGAATCCAATGAGTGGTTGATGGCCAGGCCTTTTCAAAACTTGCTGAGCCCAGGAATTGATTCAGGCTTTTGATTGAGGCGTGTTGGAGCTGGGAAGCATCCAAAAGTTGCAAAACAGCCACACACAAGGAATGAAGTTACAGTACACAGGTCTACTTCATCATTAAAAAGAAGAGGTTGTTGTAATTTGATGAAGCAGACCAGTAGACTGGGCTAGTAGACTTTATTGCCTCTCTGGGGATAAATAAAGTTTTTGGAACTGAGTTGAATCTGGTCCAGACTGAAGAGATGTTTCTGTTTTTTTATGTGAGAGCACACCAATTCTGGTAGGCAAGAGCTGTAATAAAGCTGACAAAAGAAAATAAAATGTATTTTTAGTTACAACTCCCTTGAGGTGTCAGAGTCTCTGTTGGCATTGTTTTGAAATAATCATAACATTAACAGAAATTCAAACCCTTGTAAATGGTTGCATGATCCAAAATCTTCTGAATTGGCAATATTTTAAATATGTTCACATTTACACCCCATAACTGGCCTCAGCCAGACGAAAAGGGTTAAATAAATTCCTCTATGATTTGATTGTTTTAATTCTATGATAGCAGATTTGAGCCCTGGCTGGCTCACAATGTGCTGAGGGATGAACTGAAAAAAAAAAAAAAACATGATTCAGTATTCTTTCCCCTTTTTTTGTTTTCATCCTAAATCAGACTGTTTGCTGACCACATGCAACGATTATTATGGTCCTTAAAATAAAAATACATATACTCTTACTAGGTTCCAAAGGCCGGTGAGGTTCCCTGCTTTACTGAGCCGAGCTGGCAGAGGCTGGAAACACTGGTTAAGCAAATTGGTATTTAACTGGAAACTTGCTGGCCTCCGAGCTCTGCATTATTCATCACCTAGACAAGAAAGTAGCGCTTCATACATCCCTACAGCAGCAGCAGCAGGAGCAGCAGCTTCCAGAGCTGAGCTGGAAACAGGGGAGAGAGAAGGCGGACAGATATATAGGGCAGAGAAATAAAGCAGCTCTGTCCACAAGGAGCCAATCCCCAAACCACTGTGCACGCACCCCTCATATCCACACATCCATCCAGCCTCCTCACACACACCAATTATCGGTTTCTCTGTCAGTTTGTTTCTGTCCGTTTGTTGCATCTGAAAGGAACTGCGGGGAAGACAAGTTTGCTTCTTTTTTTTTTCTTTTATCAAATTGGTCCAGCAGCCCAATTCTTTGCTTTTCATCCAGACTGTTTAGCATTTTCTCCCTGATGTGTTGGTGTTTGGGGTCTGAAACAACAAATCGAGAATAAAACTTTAAAAAATTTTGTATGGATGTGTACCGTTTTATTTATTGGATTGCTGCCTGTGAAATGTTTTCAGCCAAATCAATTTTTTTTTATCATGTCATGCATTCAATGCAACTTTTTTTTTTTTTTACATTTGTCTAGTGAGCAAGCAATTAAAGTCTCTATATGGCACACTGTGTTTTACTTGCCAATCAAATGAGTCAAATGAGTGTGCATGAAATGTTTTTTTGTTTTTTTTCCAGCTCAGAAATTAGCAAGAATGATTAAACTAGCTTTAGATTATGACTACACTGCAAAAAAACAAGATTTTACCAAGTATTTTTATCTAGTTTCTAAGAAGAATATCTAATTACACTTAAAATATGACCACACTAAAGTATGAGCAACGTTTATGCACGAAATAGGAGCTTGATTTAAGTCCATAATTATTTAATATTCATGAAAAACCTATTAGTTCCACTCAGATTATTTAATTTATAACATGTACAAATTATCTTGTTATAAGTGAAATAATCTACCAGTGGAACACAAACATCTTACTCAATATTAAGGAGTTATTAAGTATTTGTCATATTAATGGTGCATATTATGTTCTTGCGGCCTCCAGGTGAAGAAGAGGCCCTAAGAAGTCCCAATGTGAGAAAATACCTCATGTGGGCTTTGCTTATTGTATTAGATTGAATTTATATTATTCAATCTCCTATCATGACAAGCCAATACAAACTGGTGCACAAGTAAGTTGTAGAAGGAAAAAATAGATGCTTTTCAAAAGATTTTGAAAGTAAAAAGCTGAAAAGTGTGCAGAGCATTACACTGTTCCCCCTAAATAAAATCAAATGGAGCTGACTGCCTGCAGAGACATAAAAGAGAAATAGTAAAATTAGTCAGAAAACATGGTCATGAAAGCCAAGTAACTGATGGAATTTGTTAAGGACATAATCATTGAGCATAGTTGTGCAATACAGAATTTTGGCACTTTTTAAGTAAATGGTGGTAACAAGCCTCTGAAGTCCAATTGTCGACATGGTTTGGATCAAAACATGTTCATGTGACAGAGAAGCCTAGTCAAAGTTCTACATCTGTCCAAAGACTTGATGCTCTCCGTCCAACCTGATTGAGCTTCAACTGTTTGGCAAAGAAAAATAAGCAAAATCTTCAGTTAGATGGGAAAGACGGAATAATAGTAGCTGAAAACAAATGGCCAGGGTTGGAATACTTTTGCAAATAGTTGCAGCGGCGGGCGGAAACACGCGCTGCATTAATAAAATGCACCGTCGAGCATTCAGCTGAAATTTGTGTTGTTTTCGTTACAGCTGCAGCTGTGGCGCTCCGTTCTGGCTGTTTTCTGCACAACTCTTATTCCCCGGCATCAATAAATTTCATTTCATTAAAATTGTACTGTAACTAAACGCCGAAGTTTAGCCGGTGTCCGTCCGTGGAAACGGGGCTTCATGTTGCAGCAGCTCCTCGTTTCGGGCATCCTGTCAGTTTTTGAAATGCATTATTGATGAGACATGACTGGAGAAGGCCGAACCAGCGCCTCTCTTTGAACATATTTCTTCGTATTAACTTGAAATTCATGTTATATCTTTTTACTTTTTTTTCTCAGTGAAAATGCACGTCCGGACTGGCTCTGCTGCATGGATGATTCCCTTCATGAAACATGTTTATTGGAGTCATTTCAACCAGACCTGATCGGTGGAGTTAAAACGGCTTGATTATCTCAGTAAACACGTGGTGAGTGGACCGGGCTCTTCCGCAGCTGCGTGCTGTCCCGCCATGTGTGGGAATATTTCCGCGCTGACTGGCAGACGCTCAGCGCGCTGATTCCGACCTCCAGGCCCGCGGGCTGTGATTAACTCCCGCTGCCGAATCTTATTTTGGCTATTGATGCGGGGACGGAGAAGCATCAGCGCTGCTGTTAAATAATTCCTGCACATGCGGAGGGTGAGAAGGAGAACAGGAGAGGATATCCAAAGAGAGCAGTTTTTATTTTATTTTAGAGTCCTTGTCAAACGGTGTTTTTGACTAAAGTCCCTGAGGGTTAGAGTCCCAGTTAAACGACGTTTAACTGAAGTCCTAAAAGGGGCGCGGGTTTTATTGTTTTTATCTTTTTTAATCTTTTTCAAAATCTCTTTCTCTTTCTCACTGTTTATTACATGCTGTTTTTATTTTAATTATGTAAAGCACTTTGCAATGCCTTGCTGCTGAAATGTGCTATACAAATAAAATTTGATTAATTGATTGATTCAACATGAATGTCACTGTAGGTTCAATGGGGAGAAGCTCACAGTGTTGGGTAAACCATTCACCTGCGGCTCGCAATTTTAATAAACCGTTTAAACTCCAATATGTTTTCTTCTCTTGGACGAACATTTCTGTGCATTTTAAAAATTAATATTTGTTGAATTGCTTTTTTATTATACATATTAGACGGATATTGCAATGCAAAAATAAAAATAATATTTTTTTAAAAAGCCAAGAACCTTAGAAACCAGTGCAATCAGTGCACGTCAAATTAATGGGTCGCAAAAGTGCTTTCACGTATCACCACCATTTTCTCGTCTGCAGCTGAAACACCTGTCTCCAAATTTGTCACCTGCTGCACGTGCGCCTGTCAATGGCACGCACAAGTCTGTGTATGTGAACGCTTGTTTTAGCTTAAAATAATAATAATAATAATAATAATAATAATAATAATAATTATTATTATTATTATTATTATTATTATTATTATTATTATTATTATTATTATTACTATTATTACTATTAT
>NW_015112762.1:14365-59069 GCF_001443285.1 Poecilia latipinna | reverse complement strand
AATAATAATAATAATAATAATAATAATAATAATAATAATAATAATAATAATAATAATAATAATAATAATAATAATTTTTACAATAAGTGACTACAGTTTGGAACTAACGGTGGAGCAGTCACTCTGCTCTCCGCCCATTAAGCCTCATAACTCGGCCGTTTGATCACCGCCTTGCCCGCCCCCGATGCTCATTAGGCCTCATTAGATATACAATGTTCCTAATTAGGGCCGCCATGTTTTAATTACTGTTTCGTATGCCTAATGTTGTCCCTGAGACGCGCGCGCGCTCATGCACTCGTGCGCATATTAATAATGATTACTTGATAATGACGTTTCAGGTGGCTTCCAGCATTGTGCAGAGGGTCTCATGCGAGCAGGAAACATGGCACAAAGATAGAAACATTTTGATGTAGAGGATAGAAAACTGACAAACTGATCCAGTTCTAACCTGCAGCTTGTGGCTTTTTATTTTTTATTTATTTTTTATTTTTTTCAAAACAACTTTACTCAAAGCTGAGGAAACTGAAGCTGATTGTGAATTCATCATAACAGTATGAACATTAGAGGTGGGTGTATCGATCCAAATATCTATAACACCAGTAAGTCGGTATCAGTATAAGATCAAGACTAGCGTGATAAGGTCAATACTTTAGTTCAGATTCCCTCTTGAAATGTTACTTTATTTTGTATTGTAGTTTCTCAACTCTACTGTAAATTTTTTTTTTTGCTTTGATTTGGTCTCAGATGATTTAACTTTATTTATTTTGACAGTGCATACCAATTTGTTTGGTATTTGTAATATATATCATGTAAATATGTACATTGTATTAAAGTTTATTTTATACACCTATAAACTGATCAAATAAACCTAAATTCTGTCCTAACAAAAAAATTCAAGAGAAAAAATAAAACACAGAAGAAGGGTCAGCAGTTTGATAAATAAGTAATAAGTATCAATATTGATATTGCTAAAACCAATTACAAGGTGAGTATTTTTTGTGCATGGAAAGACTATTTGAAAGGAAAAAAAAACAACAAATATTGGCAGGGATGCGAACACTTATTGAGTTTGTTGGGAGCGTGATGGTTATAAAGTCTAACAGCTGCTGGCAGGAAGGATTTGCCATAACGCTCCTTTGTCTGACACCAGAGTGGACCTTTCTGATCAGCTGGTCTAACCACTTCCTCTCAGCTGTCAAAATTAATAAATAAATGAAATGATAAAAGGAACTGAAAAAAATAATCTAAAAAGACTCTAAACAATGGACAGCTTTAGATCAAAGCATATTTATGTGTTAAAACAGCCTAATCAAAATCCAGATCTAAGTCCAACTTAGAAACCACGCAAACAAAAGAAATGTGTCTCAACTGAGATTTTAGCTAAGAAACAGAGATAAATGAAAACTATTTTCATTTATCATGCTCGTAGGATCACAAACCTACTTGTTGTGTTTGTGTCTGAGTGTGAGCCCCAAACCCAAAAATAAAGAATCTTTCAAGTGGCAGAAACCAAGGATTAATCTTCTAACGTCACTGATAAATATTGCATCAACAGAATTGAACACTTCCCATGTGTCTGTCGGCAGAAAGCATGCTTGTGGTGTGTGTGCGTGTGTATTCATGTGTGTGCGTGTGTATTCATGTGTGTGCGTGTGTAGACGAATCATTCCCGTGACAGAACACTAACAGGGGTCAACTTATTTAAGTTACAATGAATAAAACCACAAAAAAGAAAACACAAATAAAATGAAGCTCTACTTTCTACTTAAAAACTCTAGCACGCTCAAACCAGCTTCCTAATCCCCGACACACACACACACACACACACACACACACACACACAAGCGCATGCACACATACACATCATCCGCCCCTCAGTCTACTCCCTTTCTAGCCATGCTGTCAATATGCAGCTGGCTGCCCCATGCACCATTGCTGCAGCACTGTGTGTGTGCGTGCTTGTGTGTGCGTGTAGTGTTTGGGGGTTGTGTTTGAATTAGTGTGTGTGTTTGTGGGTGTCTGATAAAAAAAAGAGAGAGAGAGAGAGAGAGAGAGAGAGAGAGAAAGCCATAGTAATGTAACAGAGGGTTGATTCTCCAAGGCCCCAGTGCTGCACTCAAGACTCCGAGCTTCATTAAAATTTCATCGCCGCAGCGCTCGGCCAAGGTCTATTTATGAAAATGCGCTTCCTCGCTTCATGGAAACACATGCCAGAGAGGAGTGGATGGAGTAATCTGGAAAAAAAGAGTGAAATTAACAGCATCTCCTGCTTATTTATATTGATCCTGCTCCCCGCTGAGTGGCACGTTTGCTATCATAAGGCACCACTGCTGCTGCTGCTGCTGCTGCTGCTGCTGCTGCTGCTGCTGGGAGCAAAAACCTTACAGACCACTTTCCAGTTGACTTGATGTTTATTTCTTCCCCTGGTGCAGAATGAAACCCGGTTACATGTTTTCAAACCGGAGCAGTTTGTGCAGAAGGTTTGGAGGTTTTGCACTGAGGTGCAGTTGATGTGCTCTTTTGCAGAAGCAGTTACCTGGAAGATTTTTTCCCCCCTTTTTATATATAAAAACGTTCACAGAGAGCGAGCAGAGGAGACGAGGGAAAGCTCATGCTCTCTGTTTGTTCACATAACGCTTTACCAAGTGGTGCAGGCACCAGCGGGGGATCTCTGCGTAACGAGACAAATTCAAACATAAAAGAAGAAGAAACAAGCGCAAACTGCAGATGAAGCACCTCACACTTACCTGTGAAATACGCTGAAGCTGGAAACAAAGTTGCTGCTTTTGTAGGGTTTCCTTTTCAATCAGGTCTAGAAAATCTAAGGTGTAATTGATGCAAGCTCTAAAAGTCATGCATTTATTTACGTAAAAAGGCCTAAAAGAAGAACAGAAGAAACACTTTGGCAGCCTTTATGAAGCCAAATACAGAGCTCACCATGAACCAGATGGCTTAGAATAAAATGAAAATGTCAAGATCCGTGTTATTGTGTGTTTATTTTTGAGTTTTTCTATGTTTTCCTGTTTCCCTGCGAGTCTCTGTCCTGTCCTCCCCGTTGATTGATCCCCAGGTGTGTCTCGTTTCCTTAATTACCCTGTGTGTATTTAAACCCACCTGTTGTCTGTGTTCCTCGTTGGATCCTCGTCGTGTCTAAGTTTGTCGTTGTCTTTCGTGTCTATTGCTTTCCAGTAGAACTGTACAGTCCTGGTTTGCTAAGCTCAAGATCCACATTGTCAGTTGCTACCGGTTGTTAGCTGTGAGCTAATTGTTCCTGCCGTGCTGCCTGACTGGACCGTGTTGAGCCACTTCATTAAATCATCTTTTCACCATAACCTGGGTCTCAGCGTTCTCTCCTCACCACCTCATGACAGAAAATATCTTCAATCAAACAGAATGAGAAGTTTTACCAGGAAGACATTTGGAGGTAAACACAAATTGGTTAATTTAACTGGACTTTTTGGATGTCAGATCCAAACAAGAGTAAGTCAGACAGGATAGGATTTGTGACAGGTCTAAAGTCTCAATTTTCAAGTGAAATAGAAATAATTCTACAATTCCTCAGTGATTAGTGAGCGTTAGTAAACAAACAGCATCAACTTCAAATCTTACCAAGTAATTTCAGTACACTTGATATAAGTTTAAACTAATTTATAAGTAACGTTTGAGCAAGACACAAGAGCTTGTTTTAAGTCAACAATTTCTTAATATTGATGAAAAAGTATTAGTTCCAGTGACAGGTTATTTCACTTATAACATGGGAAAAATGTCTTAATTAGTTAAATAATCTGCAGTTGGAGTACTTTTTAAAATCAATATTAAGGAAATGTTTACTACAGAACAAGATCCTATATCTTGCTATGTAAAACCTGTGTAACTTTTGTCTAATGCAAAGCTAACTTTCATGTGTACAAAGATATTTGCTCTAGAAACTTTACATAAGGTAAGTTTACATCTAGTTTCTTAAACACACAGGCATAGGGGAGCTGGTGAGAGGTGACAGAAAATAATTCTGTTTTCTACCAGATAGAACCCTGTAACAGGCTGCAAAAAGCACACCACACTTTTCATGCTGTTATTTGTAAAACCATGTATCCTTTAACTTCCACTCAACAAAGACAACAATTAGGTGTCTGAAGCTCTTATTTCTACGCTGGTTTAGATGCGCTTGCAGTGTGAATGCAGTCCTCTTCTTTGGAAGGCTGCTGCGCTGTAGCAGGGCGGCTGTCCACACTGGAAGCATCATTTTCAGGCCTGTTATGTCTGAAGAATTATGATTTTAGACTTTTCAGGTGTCATTTCATGCTTTTAGGTGTGAAGTAAAACAGCTTACGCTCGGTGTCATTCCTTGACACTGGAGGGTGTGGAATACAAGTTTAATGCAAAAAAGTGCAGCTGTAACAAAGAACATGATTTAGATTATGAAATTCATAAAGTAAGAAAGTAAAACATGAACTGGAAGATGTTTCAGGTTTCATATTTTTAGCAATAGAAAAGTGAAGAATGTTTTAAGAAATATAGCTAAGGGTCACATCTGGGTCACTGCATTTAAAAAGCCTGTTAGTTTGACTCTTAATAGCCGCTGGATTTACACAGCACAACAGTTAGCTTGAGTAGCTGTTAGCTTGATTCTAACTAGTCAGGAGGAGGGTTCTAAGACTGTCAATCAACTCATGTGCTCTGCTCAATATTCTAATGGTGGAGAACAACTTACCATATTAGGAAAACTGTTTATCTGTCGTCATCGGTGGCTATGCTAACTAGTCTTGGCATTCACAACAGGCTCTGGTATCAGAAAGAAGCTGCAGCTTAGCAGAGAGCAAGGGGGGGAGGGAGGATGAGCAGTGCGACAAGAGTGATTCGCAGCTCTAAGACCCTCCTCCTGGTTCTGATTGGTTGTTTCCAGTTAGCATTGGGAGAAGGGAGTGGAGCTTCATCTTTTCACAAATTATTGCCTACCACACGGTCACAACATAGTGACAGTTTCAACAAATATGAGGTTTTTTTTTTTTAAATAAACATATCAAACTGCAGTTTTATCTGGTAATCACTCACTACTCATAACTACCTCACTCAGCCCCACTTAATAAATTCCATGCACTATTTTGACCGCAGAGCCAGAAGTAGCCCTTTCAAATTCAGCAACAAACATGTTTGGTGACTTAAGTCATACTGATTGGCTCTATATAAATACACCAAGCTACTCAGCAGAAAATAACCTGAAAGGAAAAGTTTGACTGGCTTCCAGCTGACTCCAATTGCTCTTGCAGAAGCAGGCCTACATATATGCCAGGGAAATATATGTTTAAGTCTGACATCCAGAGCACATTTAGTGCCTTACCTCTGAATGTAAGGCGCTGAGGAAGCTGTATGTGATGTTACTTCCCTCTTCGGTAACAACACATTAGAGACATTTTGACTGACTGAAATGTAAAGGTTGGGAGGAAAGTGTGTTTGTGTGCAGCCACATCAGCTCTTCTCCTGCTTCGCGCTGAAGGAAGTCTGCTGTCTGACTTGCTCTTGCTTGGATCTGACATGAGAAAACACAGAGAATGAAAATGAGGTCTCCCAATCCTTAATTATTTAAATCAAACAATTACCCACAGCTATCTGGGGAAAAGCTCTTTTATCTGCTCTTCCAGAGCATCCAGGGTGGAGTCTGGAGTGGAAGACACATCGCATGGAGAAGAACAGAAAAACACAGTCATTTTTCTGTAAGATTTGAATTATTAAAAGAGCTATTTTAAACTGCACAGGTGCTCTGTAGATTGCAGGCTTAGATCAGGGGCCTTCTGAAAAGCAACAAAGATTTCCACTAAATAAGAAAACTCCAGCACAGGTTTGTCTGGAGAAATACTATCAAAGAAAAACAAACACCTGAAGGAAGTCAAAAATTTTTGACTTTGATACAACTATTTCTTTTTTAAAAAACAACAACAAAGACACAAAATTCAGAAACATTTTGAAATGTAGCTATGCGTCTTATTTCCTTTACAAACGATTAAATAATATTTGTATTACTTCTTCTGAGGACATTATGAGAAGAGTTTGGTCATATTCCTGCTTCTCTCTTATTGTTGTTCTCTGAATATTTGCATTCTGTCAGTTTGTTTCAGGAAAACTTGATCCACTGCTCACATTGATTACACGGTCAATTATATATAATTTATAGCACTGAACTGGAGAGCCGCTCCACCATTAAACTTTGATGAAGCCATGTACTACATTCTTTGTTATAGACCAACATGCCAGCCAGCCACTGTCTGATAGGCACTGAAAAACTAGAGGAAAAAAAAAGAAGAAAAGAAAAAATCAATAAGACACATTTATTTATTTATTGCAAAAATTTTTAAATACAATAAGGATAACACATCATAAAAAGATTACCCATCAAGTACAATGGGTAAGCATATACTTGCTTGTTATTTTAAATATTTAATAAATGTGTTTTAATAGAATAAAATGCAAACAAAGCAGTTCATATACAAAACAAACAAAAACATGTTTTTCTGATAGGTTTTTTGTTGATGTGTCTAAATTTGACATTTATATATATATATATATATATATATATATATATATTTACTGCATTAACATATAAAGGCTACAAAAGCTGTAATGCTGAATATTTCAAATCAAGATGACTTCCTATTTCACTTAAGGGTAAATGTTTACCTATAAGAATAACAAAACTATTCTAAAACTTTTGAACTAATATGGGAGAAATGTATGTTGTTACCATTAAAACGGTTTTTTTGGTAGAAAATAGTAACGGAAGAATTGTTTGGGATATTTATTTCCTTTTGCTGGCCTTCCGGTGGCCCCCAGGTGCTTGTTTGGGGTCCCGCTGCTGTGAAGGCCTGTATTGTGTTGCTCCGAAGGGGACCGGGGCCTGAGCTCCTGTTATACAACACACAACTGCAGCTTCTTAACAAACACCCTCAGAAATCAATAGTATCATAACAGCTTATATTTATTATTCATTAATAATGTGTTTATGGACCCAAACCACCCGCTGAACCAAGTTGGGATGAAATGTGTGTGTGTGTGTGTGTGTGTGTGTGTGTGTGTGTGTGTGTGTGTGTGTGTGTGTGTGTGTGTGTTTTAATGGGTTTTTTTCTTGATAAAATGAAGACTGAATTTTTGTTACTGTGATAAAAATGTGAATTTACATTAAACGACCTTTTCTAGAAGTGACGCTTTACAAAATTGGTTTGTGAACACATTTATGATTTAGGTATAACTCACATTTTTAAATGTATTTTTTGTCCTTAGTCAATGGGCTTTGTCAAGTAAAAACAATAATAGCGCTTAGTATATGATAAAAATCATCTTAACAATGTTAAATGTTGTGGACAACGTAAGCAATAATAATAATAATTTAATTTTAAAGGAGCCAATACTTATATAAAAATGAGTATGCAATAATAAATATAAATTATTTGAAGTCTCAGACGTTTAAACTTCGTGCTTTCCACAAAGTAAAAAATAAATAAATAAAAAAACTGTTCGCGTTTACAATTATACCTAATATTCCTTATTGCTTTATCCTAAATAATTCTAATCCTTCAAGTCATATTAGTTCAAATGTTCGACTTTTCAAATAGATTTTATTCAGTGTTGAACATTTCCACACAAATTTTAAGGCTGCGCTCTTTATTTCATCTGCAGATTCAAAAGTTAAAGAACAGTTTAGTTGATTTCATGAAAATTTTTCAAATATCTCACCATTAGTCGTTATTTCAAATGATGTATGTTAAATGATCCATGCGGTGGAGTCATTTACACTTATTTATTTATTTATTTATTTATTTATTTATTTATTATTATTTATCAAATTTAAATGTTAACGTGAGCTCTAATGTTTCAAAACAACATGCAGACATTTCCATCAAGAAATTAAACTAAACTGTTAATATGCACAAAAATCGCTTGTTTTATATCATGATCCACATTCTTTAGATTAATTTATTCACTTTTTAAAGTTTCGGTTTAAACCACCTGGGGCATATTTATGCCACATGGATCTATTTTTAGTTCTCGCTAGGTCTTATTTTGGTCTTGTGATCATGATGTCAACCCTTTTTAGCTCTGATCTCGTCATTTTTATTGTATTTATTATTTTTTTAAACATAAGCTTTTAAAATCCTCAGAAACCGGAACTTTTCATCTACTCAGCTAAGAAACTGAAAACGGCACCGGGCACGATGGGATAGAGCTGTGTAGACTTCATAGCCTGCAAAGTTGATCAATATGAGAGTCACTCAAGTATCAGATCCTATTCATCACCGCTGGGAAAGCAGCTTTCAGACGGAGCTCCTTCACCTCTGGGGCTTCTCCTGTTTCAGAGCGGCAGCTGCTCAGCCCCGCGCGTAAAACACGCACAGTTTTCTCCAAGAGGCGCAAACACAGGAGCGCTGCACATCCAAGCTCGTGTTGCACGAGCAGCACCATTAAATGTTTACTTAAAAAAAAAAAAAATCACAATGACCAGCAGGTAAAACGATGAAGAAAGGCTTTCAGACGTAAAACGTGCACAGTTTATTTCAGCTTCTGCAGCTTTACAGAGACACATTTGAAGCACACTTTCACAAATGAAATGTTTTCTTTTTCCAGAATAAATTAAATTCAAATAAATAACAATTCAACATAAAAAAAAATACAAGTAATAATAAAGTCTTCTCAGAAGTGTTGAAAAATATGTATAAATAAGGCCGACTACACCTCCCTTCATCAGAATATCTACAAAGTGCGCTCCACAAACGAGTCAGTGATCAGAAGAAGTCGAAATGATTCGTTTTCATGAGGGCGGGGAGAACAACAACACTACTCATAATAATCTGATTGTCGAAGCATCATCGCGGTGAACAGGTTTTACACGTCAGTGAGTCTTCTACAGGCCTAATTCAGCCAGTGGCAGAGAAAACAAACAGAAAGCACGTCCAAGAACCAACCAGAGAGTGTTCAAAATCACCAGAAATGTGCCATCACTTGCGTAATGAGGTAGACGCACAGCTACGCCGTGTTAATGTGTGTATCCGTGCGTGTTTACATACGTGAGTGTGTGTTTGCGTTTTATTGCAATGCATTCACTTTGGAAATGAGGAAGGGAACATGAGGGTTGGGAGGGGGGCAGTGTTGGTCATCTTGGAGCAAAACGCGCAGAAACATCAACCCCTCCCCTGCCTTTCTGCAGAGGAACCCATGACGCTGATTGCACAAACTGCGCACCAGATCCTGACTTATTTTATCTTTTTCTACTCGTTTGGTCTGATTTGTCCCCCCAAATAGTGAGCAACCCAACAAAAACATCTGGGAGGAAAATTCAATACATTTCAATGACAGTTTCCACACACGGAAGTGCATATATTCACAAATATGTACACTGATAAATATAAAAAGAACTTTCCGGGCCACAGAGGGAAATATTAACTATTATTCCTCATTTCCCGCTGTTAGTATTTTCATTTTTGTACAATAATTACTTTTTCCACCACAACGGTCGCCTTTGCTCTTCAGTCAGAGAGCAGCAGTTTATTCTGTGGAGATGCAAACAGCTTTGAAAGTCACTGAGTCTATTTTCTGTCTGCGGTTCCACTGTCAGGACCAAACAAGGTACACGGTGTGAGGCAGAACACAAAAGTTCCTGTTTAAACATGATGAGCGGTGAAAAGTCCGCAGGTCTCCCCGAGTCACATCTGAGCTGAATGGAGCACCAAACTGTGTGATTTTTGCTCCAAAAAGTACAATTTTGCGACCTGCGGTTAACACTAGGGAGGCTCTCAAACAACCTACACTGTAAAAATGAATTTTGCAAGGTATTAAACTTAAGTACTTTTTTTAGTTATTGGTTTGAATGCAAAATGTTGAATGGTGGTTAAATTCTAACAACATTGAGATTTATTTATGTAAATAAATGGATAAAACCCCACTAAACAGTCAGATTAAAATAGACGGAAATTCTGTAAAATTACTTAAAATTGCCTAGAATATAGTTTTTTTTTCAGTTCATAAATTTGTTTTTCTATATTGTTTGAAGTTTTGCTTCAAACAATATGCTTATTTAATCGAGATAAAATCTGCCCTCCCAAAACCCAGCTTACACAATCTATTATGACATCATTAAAGGCACAGGGATGGTACTGAGCATATCCTGTTGTACTTTTCCTTGATTTCCCTACAATGTATGCACCTGCAGCACTTTGTCACAACTTAGTTGCAAGACAACCAGTCAAAAATCCTTTGCCTACCATAGCGATTACTGATGCCAAGATTGATTCTTGGCATTTAATCATTGAAACAAGAACTCCATATAATTCATTTTCATTAAACCCTTTGCATTTCATGAAATCTTCACTGGAGATTCATAATTCATTATTGTCATTGTGTATTTGTTAGAGAACAACATACATGACCGGATAACATCATTAACTGAAGAGGTTGTAAGTTTAGTCAACCAGTTTAGCGACAATGTTAATGCTAAGGTCAAACTTGCTAGCATCCTGAACTTGCTAGCCCAGAGGCAACTATTGCTAAGGAATGGATCAACTTAGCTGTGGTTGTCATTGAAAGGCTAACACGTCTTCTTCTGATAGATTCCATATGACGTTCATTAGCAATGATATCTTCATGGTTAAGAAAGTAAGCAAGGTAGCGAGTTGACATTAGCTCTAGCACTGTTGCTAAACTAGCTCAATCTGAAAACTTAAATTGTAGGTGAAACTGAAACTTTCTCAACCTCAAATCTTATGATAGTTTTGGACATGCATATTAATTCCCACTAAGACCCATAAAAATATATGAGCCTTACTTTTCTTAGTTAATGAGAATAACAGTAACGTAATTTATTATAAAAAAACATCGGAAGAAAGTACCTAATGTGAGAATTTAACCATTATTAAACACATTTTTTTATTCAAATTAAAATTCAATGGGCATTAATTAATACTCTCCAAAATTCATTTTTACAGTGTTGACAGAAGTCGTTTATCGTGATTTCATTGGCATTATATGCCTTTACAGCAAAACAAATAGTCTTTTTTTTATTTTTAGCATAAGATGAAAACCTAGATGAACTGAATGACTTTAATAAGTCAGAATTTAACAATTTTATTTTGACACGTTTTAAAAATGGGCATGCATTTAATATTTTAATTAAATGTCTCCTAGCGGGTGAACTTGTAATAATTTTCCTCAGAAATTATTTTAAAATTAAATCCAACAAAATGTAAAAATGTAGAAGTTTAGCTGTTCATTATAACCAACTTAACCAAGTAATTTAAAGTAATTAGGTTTTGTCAGTGTATCGATTATTCAGATTCTGTCAGAATCACAAAAGATGCCAGTTTAATTTCTCTGAAATTAAAACTAACATCAGTTGCCTTTCTATTTAAGAATGAAAATGTATAAAAATCATATTAAATTGAGGGAAAAGATGAAGTGACTTGTTTTAAGTACCGCCCTGACAGTCGATCTGAAACGGTATTTCTTATCTGGTATCTTTCTTAGGAAAGAAGCAAATTTACTTGATCTAAACTTACATTTTGAAACAACATATTATGTATTTGAATGTGCGAAGCCAGACTGGAGTCATTTAAGACTCAATAAGAGATTGTGAAACTTGTTTTGAGTGCGCATCGTTGCGGCCCTGGCTGTGCGCCACGCAGAGCCTCTTCCCGCGGAAAAAAGGCGCAGGTACCGTGCTGGTACCTTGTTGATTCTGACAGTGCAGCTCCAGCAGACCAGCCTCAGCAGCTTGTCTCTGGTTTGTCTCTGTGGAAACCGGCTCAGAGACCCTCGGGTCTGTCGCAGTCTGCTTCAGTGCGTCGCAGAAAACTTCATCCGTTTCTGTTTTTGCCTCTGATTGCAAAACCAAACGCGGACCACGTTCTTTTTCAGATCCAGTTTCTCGGCGATCGCGGCGATCTTCTCCGACGACGGCCGCGGCTGCACGGCGAAATACGCCTCCAGGGACCGCTTCTCCGGCGCGGCGATGGACGTGCGTTTCCTCTTCTTGTCGCCACCGTTGAAGATCTCTGGCTTGGACATCTTCTCCCTCTGCGCCCGCTCCGCCTCCTCCAGCCAGGCCTCCAGGATGGGCTTCAGGGCCACCATGTTGTTGTGTGAGAGGGTCAGGGATTCGAACCTGCAGATGGTGCTCTGGCTCAGGCAGCCGACCCCGGGGATCTTGAGGTTGGCCAGCGCCGCTCCCACGTCAGCCTGAGTGACGCCCAGTTTGATCCGCCTCTGCTTGAAGCGCTCAGCGAACGACTCCAGCTCCCGCGGGTCGGGCTCCGCGTCCCCGCCAGCGCTCCCCAGGGAGCCGTGGGATCCCAGCGCGTGCGGATGCATGTTCATGGACTGAGTGTGGTGGTGGTGCTGCATGTGGTTGATGGCAGACATGTGAGCCGCGGCGTGAGCCGTGTGCGAGGCCGTGGAGCAGACGTCCGAGCCGGGCATGCCTCCCAGAGAAATCCCCGGGGTGAGATGGTCAAGCAGGTCTCCTTCCAGTCCCTGCGCCGGCTGGTGGTGCGCCGGGTGGTGGTGTGAGGTGAGCACCGACGGGTGGTGCAGGTGCGCGGAGGAGGAGGTCGGGGTGCAGGTCATGCTGGTCATGGTGGTCATGGTGTGGTAGGTGGCGTCTGGCTTGAACGGGTGGCTCTTCTGGGCCACGATGTCCACGGCGGCGAGAGCCTCGGCTCTCTGCAGCAGCGTCTCATCGAAGCCGGCGAAGATGTTGCCCTGAAGCTGAGAGAGGAGGAAGGACAGAGGCAGAGCCGTCAGAGCAATCTGCCACTAAACCAACACTGCTGCTAATTAAACTGACGGAGTGCGCCAGACTCTCTCTGCTTGTTCTAATATTTAAAAACAATTAATTATTTGATAGTTTAACATAAAACACTAGTAAAAAGAAAAATGCATATAATTAAATAAATAAATAAATAAATAAATAAATAAATAAATTTGAAACCAAAACTTAACATACTTTTAGAGGAAAAATCACCAAACAGACGAAGAATTTGTTTAAATTTGCAACCATGATCATTTTGAGCCGTTTGGACATTTTATAAACCTCCAAAGAAAAAACTTTGACTAGATTTTTTTGACCTCCGTTTTCCAACCTGTCAGCGGCTCCTTCCTACAGCCACGGCAGCGTGTCCGCGTGGAAGGATATTCATTTAAAATTTATATTTACGATCTCCTGAATTATTCCTGCGGACGATGAAACGAGACCAGTTTGAATATGAATGGGACAATATGAGAAAAGACGAGTTCACTCCACGCACTGTGCATCCATCTTTAACTTTTCTTTCACTTTCAGACATATTGTGGAAGCGCAGCATCCGTTTTCCTTCTTTAAAGAACATTTTCAGGATTTCTGCATTTTAAATCCTTTAAGAACATTACAAGACAATCATATAATGGAGATCTTTTATTTTCATTTATGTTGAGCAAAGTAGAAACGAAAAAAATTCTCCAACTTATAACTTTTAAGGCTGTTTTTATTAAACAGTTTCGTTTGTAGACAAAATGTGCCGTTGTGATCACACATTAATCTATTTTTATAATTTTTTCTTTACATTTTTTAAAGCTGTAAAACGGATTTAGACGGAATTAAAAGTTGTTGGTGCGAATTTACTCATTTTACCCACTAAATTAAGTAATTAAGAAACATCCTTGTACTTTTAAGTCCTCTATTCGAATCCTCAAAAAAAAAGAAGAAGAAGAAGAAGAAGAAAAAAAGTCTCCATTTTGCGGCTGGTTTGCGCTTTTGTTGTGAAGTTTCGCGGGCAGGAAGGTGAGACTCACCGACGGCGTGGGCAGGCAGGCTCTGCGGATGGCCTCGGAGCTGGAGTGCAGGGGCGTGTATTTGGGCTCGTGCAGGATGGGGTGCATACTGAAAGGCTGCTTGCTGTTCATCGACATCATGATTGCAGAAGTGAGGGAGGGTCGCTGTCCGTCGTCCTCGTTCGGCTCCGTTTTGGTGATTTTACCTAGAGAGAAACGCCTCGCAGAGGAATAAAAAAAAAAAAAAAAACAACCTGCCGCTCGCAGAGGTGGTTTGGATCAAAAAAAAAAAAAAAAAAAGAAAAGTCACTTGGATCGGACTCAGGGAGTTTCGCCTTTAAGTCAGGGAAGAAGAAAAAAAAGGTAAGGAGCAGTAACTCCTGGACTCCTGTGGACCTTCTGTCTGCTTTTCCACACTGAATGACTCCTATAATAAAGATGCTGCCTGCCTCCGGCGCCTATATTAGACCACTGCCTCACAGGCTGCTCCTCATTGGAGGACCGGTCCTCCCTCCCGCTGCGTTCCTCCACCAATCACATGGAGAAACCTGGCTGTGGCCACGCCCACAACCAGAAGGGACGCTTTGTGGTAGCACTCTGCTGAAGAAATGTTTCTTTAACATTTGCAGATTAGAACCGGGACAAACAAAAAGCTATGTCAGAACAGGAATCACCAAGATTTCCATAACAAAGCATTTACTGCAAGATGTAAAAATCTGCATTATTAAAAGTTAAAGTTAGAAAAAGTCACAGTTCTGTACAAAGCTTTACAAAAGCTGCCCTACTTGTTTATATATTCCAACCACAAACTTGGGATTGTCTGTGACAGATCAACACAAAGTGGAAGAAAAAGAATGAACTATGGGTTATTGATGATAAAAAATTGAGAAGTGTGGAGTGTATAGGTGTTGAGCCCTGTTTCTCTGTCTGCTGTGTTTCTTGGTCTTCCTGTTGTTGCTTGGTCACTAAAGTCCTTTAACAAACCTCTGAGGCCTTCACAGGTCAACTGGATTTATACTGAGATGAAATCACAACCAGGCAGACCTCTGGAGGCAGGTAGTTCCAATTCAAGTTTTATTATACAAACTGCACTTCTCAAATTCTTATTAGTAACAAAATATGACACGTATGGCTTTCTTTCCATTTCACAGTGACAACTCATAAACTTCCAGTGAAACACATCAAAGTTGTAGCAAGAAAAAGGAATATTTTTGCAAAATGTTCTATAAATTTCTCGGTAAGAAAATAGTTATTAAGCCTTTTAGGCTACAAAAAAAAAGTGAAATTAACTTCCAGCGTATAGGTCTACTTTCCTTTTGTGGTTCACGAAAGCATTTCATGAAAATTGTTTTAATTGTAACAAAAAGTCATTAAAGTAAGTTTTAATTAATGAAAAAAATATCCAAACGCCTCCAGATCCACCAATTTCCTTTTCTTAGCAACTAACACATAAATTAATTGTGATTCATTCACTTTCTGGCTGTGAGAAGTGATGCCCTGCTCCCCAGAAACACGCCCACCTCTCTCAATTAAACAATAAACAGGCCTGACTGAACGGAACAACCAGCAAACAATGAAATATTTACACATGAACTGTGAGAGGTCAGAGGTCACAGCCTGCTAGTAAGGCAGGTTTCCTCACAAACTGGGTAATTATGCCCATAAACACCCAAAGTCTCCTTTCATAGTGGGAGGGATGTGAATATTTGGCAGTGTTCCCTGCCTCCATCTCTGATATGTCATCTATAAAAATTAAAAACAAAAACTTACCTACTATAAATATGATAAATCATTGTTACTGGTTCTTTAAAAATAGAAATTAAAAATGCATTCAAAACTAAATACTTTCTTTTTGCTAAACCTAGGGGGCTATTCTCCCACTTATTGATTGATTTCATTCAAGCATTTTAATGGAAAGTTGAGTGGAGGGAAAAAGTCTCCACAGTCGCAACAGGGATAGTCTCCCCCTGAAGTGGGTTCAATGCTTCAAGAAACTTTTCACACAGACATATATCCAAGGAATGACTTACAACTGCATGAGCCAAAAGGAGAGATGGTCTGATAATTAATGGTCCAAATTCATCTTTTCACATCTTCAAAGTTAATGTTGTGTTTTATTTTAAAATCAATATCTCAGCGTCTGAAGGAAGAGTAAAGCAGCACAGACTATAAGTGGGATGTTTTTACAAACAGTGACATTTTGGGGACATCCTTAATCAGAGGGCTGACATTTCTGTAATAAAAATCCCTTTTTACTGGTTTCATGCAAAAGTCACTCTTTCTGAAAAAATTTTTTTTTTAGCTGGCAGCTTGCACAAAGTTAACATTATGAATGCAATGAATCTGAATGACAAACAAGTTTCATTTATAAAACTGATCTCCTGAGATAAATGTACAATTCATGATACCTCTACCTGTATTTATGGAGTTACTGACACTTTGAATATCGGAGAATCAATCAGTGTAAAAATTAATAAAGGGAAGAAAGTGTGCTCAAAAATGACAAAATCTTTTTGTACACCATTTATACTTATCCGTCATGTGGACAGTGCAACACAGACACACACAGGACAAACACTCGTGCACACAGTCACTTTTAACTGGAGTTCCCAGAGAAATTCTTTGCATTCTTAGGGAGAAAATGCAAACTTCATGAAAGAACCCAAAATATATGTCAGGTCAGAAGAACAAGATCCAAGTCAGATGGAAAATGAAAATAATTAATAAATGATATCAAGTTGTTTCAAGAATATCAAAATAAATAATGCTGGGGAAAAAAAAAAAAAAAGATGTTGAGGAAGTTGCGGGAAATCAATTTATAATAAATTGATTTATAATTGACCAGAATCTAATTCTGAGGCTTCTTAGGCCAGATTCCTAAATGTTCATTGTGAGGATATGTTACATGACCTCATGCACTGGATGAAACAATCTGCAAATGTCTGCATGCAAATTCATCTTGAAATGATGCAACTGAGGTAAAATTGTCCCTATATATGTGTTGCAACAAGTGAGAAGAACTTTTAAATATCAGAGAAGTACCAGCTTTATTGAAGTTGATGATCATTTTTGTGTCATGCTCTGAAGGCAGGAACTCAGAAACAAACTCTCAGCCTCCCTTTATTTGATGCTACAGTTGTGTTTTTTTCCCTTGGGAATCAGCTCTGAATGTGTCAGAAACAGAATTTTCACAGGTTTTTTTCCAATAAGCATCCTTCGTCTGTACCATGTAACAGGATCTGTGTTGCTCTTGTTACTCTGCCTCTTGCTCTTCAGTTCGTGGCTGAACCGCCAGCCCTGACTCACCGACAACAAGAGCCTCCTTGTTGGTCACAGAGTCAGGAAACCTGAGTGAGACCTATTGTCCTGCCCTAGCTGCTGCCCTCCAGAGGGTCCCCGGCACCCGTTCATCAAATATACATCACCGCTCTCCGGGACGCCGGCAGCCAGGACAGTCCTTTGGGAAAGCGACACTGTACAGACATAGAGCAGGGAGAACAGCTGGGATCAGAGAAGGATCTGCGGGCAGGGGAGAGAATGCTTCAGACACTCAAAGTTCACCAAATTGAGCAAGAAAAACTGTTTGAATTAAACATTTACTTCCTTTGCTGGCAAATAAAATGAGTATCAAATTTTCTCCTTTTATACAAATTGCACTAAGTCTCAGACAAACATGTATAATGTGATGTTTCATTCCATGTAAAACATTGAATTTCTTCTTTTCTGACAGAAAATGGTCTCCTGCTAATATGCATTATCCATTTTTGGACGATCTCATTGGATTTGTGGTTCAGTCTCACCAATAAGCATATTTACAACTATGTGCAGATACCAGTATGTATGTTTTTTCAGGAACAATGTGCATCTCCGCAACAAACAAGGTAATTCATTACTAGAGTTTGCTGGAAAGACGTAATTGATGATAGGCTGTTTTGAGAAAAACACCAGTAATGTTTTCCTGGGTTAATGTGTGTGTGTGTGTGTGTGTGTGTGTGTATGTGTGTGTGTGTGTGTGTGTGTGTGTGTGTGTGTGTGTGTGTGTGTGTGCATGTGCGTGTGTGTGTGTGTGGAGGGGGCGGATTAAGGGTTGTTATCCCAAGGATGGTGTTACTTGGAAAAGGGGAAGAGGTGGGACAGGTAGAATCTGAATCAGATTGAGGTGTTGACATTGGACCCATAAACAACATCATTCTCCACCACATGGTCTGTAGCACATTTAGTATAAAGTCACTTTTTGCTAAGCTAAATGACTGTATCATCTAAACTGTTGGGTAATGCTTTGGACACTCAACTGGAGAGTGCTGCAGTGTCTGTTGGGCAGATTTGTTAAACCCAAGTAAGTGGTGAAGATGAACCAGGAATGTCTTAAGTCACTCATGTTCTGGGTAAGGTTGGGGGCAAAGAATCAAATATCTCTTCTGGGGAAGGGACATCTTGAGTTCTCACCCTAAAGAACTAGAGAAAGTTGCTGGACCAGAGATCTGTTGTAGAAGACGACTGTGCTATGTGAGATTTCTGCGCATTGATGTGATGCTATAAGCTTAACCAGTTTTTCAGATCATAATTCCACAAAAAACACATAACAACAACCCTCCCATTTTGAATCACTGTGCTTTTACATTGTTCAAGTTGATCAAAGTGTGCTGTTGAGATACTAACCTAAAGAGAGGTTGTTTGCAACTCACAGGATGGACATGGGCAACACATGATGCCTAAGGAGGGGTTCTGTATTGCAACCCTTGTGTTTGGTTTCCAAATCCAATCAGTGCTTTAAATACAAGCAACGTTTGTGCTCTAGAATACTTTGGCATACAAATGAATTCATTGCAGAGCAAGCCCAAATCATCACTTTTCCACCTCCATGCTTGACAGTGTGTATGAGGTGTTTGTGTTTGTGCTCCATGGATAAACATTTTTATTCTCATCTGTCCAAACAACAATGTTCCAAAAGAGATTCATTTAGATGAAACTTTGCAAAGTTGTGCTTCTGTTTTTGTACAGTTACATTTTTTTTCTCTCAACCACGCTGGACAAGCCATAGCTTTTCTTATTGTACTGTCATAAATTTAACCATTAAGCACGCTAACTAAGACCATAGCTCAGGCCACTGGAATACTTTTACCTCAGAATTCCAGTATTGAATGATCTAAACTTGAGGTAAATTTGTTGAGATGCTTTCAGTCTTGTGTAGATTTTCAGCCATCTTTCATGTATTTCACTTGTAGGCAACCTTTCACTGTACTATAATACACTTTAAGTTAGTTGTAAATGACCTTATAACTCTTCCCCGGGTAAAAATAGTTCTGCACACCTAATGTCTTAACATTTTTTTCAGCTACTGGAGATACTTAGCTTTAGTTTCAGGAGGGTCTTTTCTTTGGCGAGGATACATGTCACTGAGATGCATCTGTTAGAGAAAGTATTTTAAGCTGTGTGATTTAACAAAGTAAGAGCATGTGTGTGCTGTGTGCAGATAAGCATGGGTGCCTTCGTATGTTCGGGGTGTAGCATAGACTCTGAGGGATCTAACATCCCACAAAGCTTTCAGGGAGCAGAACATGGCTGCCACAGCGTGTATTTCTGCCACATTTAGCAAATGGACACTGAAGTGCAGTCCTCTGCCGACATCCACCACAGCCTCCTCACCTCATGCCTTTGCCTTCTCCTTTTTTTTTACCCCCATTCTTTTCTGTGCACTTCTTTTTCCTCTTCTCTCCACTTCCTCTAGCTTTGAATTATTGATAGCGAGTAAAATCTGACGTTGTAAAGTTTGCGACCATTCACCAAAATCGGCCTCCGCTTCTCACCAAGGGGGCATGCCGAAGGGTAGGCGGTGTCTAACCACACACTTTTAATGTAATTGCCTGTAGGGGTACTGGTAAATATTTAATTGTCTGCCAGTACAAATTAAAGACACAAGGCTGGAAGAAAAGGTTAGTAGGTTCGCTTGGGGAGAGATTCTGTGCACTTTACCTGCGCCTGTTGGTTTTGAAAATGACTTTGTTGCTCAAATAGAGTGAAAGATGGAGGTAGACTGTTCTTCTGCTTCATTTAGCTTTCAGTGATGAGAACATACGTACAAAGGTCCTCCATGTATCACCAGGAGATCCTGATGCCAAGATCTAAGAACAGGCCGTACTGAGACTAAAACTAGTAATCAGAAAGGTGTTCAAAGGAAATGCAACATTTGACTTGTCCTGACGACCACGTTGGTACCACAAAGTAGTAAAGAACACATATTTTAAAAATGTTTAAAAATGTTCTTGGCCTTTGCCAAACTTTCAAACATCCTGACATTTTGCTTTTGCCTTTACTCACCCTTAATGTGTTGACACAAATAAAATACACCCATTTTCAGCTCTAGGATGTTCGGTATCATGACAAATTAGAGTCATTTGGTTTTGACCAGATTTTAACTTATTTAAAAGTAAACTCAAGTGAGCAAAAACTGCAACAAATGCCACATTTTTACTATCTATGGCAGGGGTCTCCTGGTCCTGGTCCTGGCCCTCCAGGGCAATCCTGGTCCCTTCAGGACCAGGATTGCCCTGGTCCTGCAACTCTTGGATGTCTCCCTGGTTCAACATAGTTCAATCAAACAGCTGAATCACCTCCTCTAAGTACAGTCAAGTTCTCTAGAGTCCTGCTAATGACTTCATTATTTGACTCAGGTGTGTTGAAGTAGAGGCACATCTAAAAGTTGCAGGAGACCCTCGAGGCCTGGAGTTGCCCACCCCTGATCTATGGAGTGGTACCGGACGTACAAAACTCAAACACTGTGATAATCTAAGTTCACTCTCACTTTTTCAATAGGATGTAGAAGTGATTGCAGGAGGCAGAGACATTTATAAGCTGATGATCAGCAAGATTGTCCAGCTGATCATCCAGATTTAGCTTTGTCCGGATTTAGCTTTGCAAAGCTACATCTGCTAGAGTATCCTTTGGACAAATGAAAACAAAGAAGAAATGTCAGCATAACTCCCCTTACCAACAGTCAAGCACAGTGGTGGAGGGAAGATGATTTGGGCTCATTTTACAACCACAGGAGCTGGCCATGTCAAAGTCATTCAGTCCACCATGAACTTTTCTGTGTGCCAAAGTATTTTAGAGTCAAATGCAAGGCAATCTGTCAGACAGCTGTAATGGAAAGTTTAGTTCCTTGCTAAAGTGTTGTAATAGCACAATTTGGAAAGGTTGTGTGTTGTTTTTGGTTTAGATGACATTCCTCTGTGAATTTTTCAAAAGCTTATATATGAAGATAAAATGTTTCAACTTAAAGAGGAATAAACTTTCATTTCAACCATCAGCATCTCATTCAGCCCAGAAAGTCTTTTGTTAGGCTTTGGGGTCTGGGATCAATATGTATTTTCGTCTCATTTTTTTAAAATTATACCACCAAGATGTGAGCTCGAACTTGCACCTAAAATGATTTATTCATTGAGTTTGTTGACTCTTTGCACCACATGATTCACCGACCCATGGGTTTGTGAGTTTTCTTCATCATCGCACTGATTTTCTTTTCTCCTCTTTGTATTCCAACCAGTGTTCTAGCACTGGATTATTTCTTATTTACAGTTTCTGCATTTTTCATGCTTGCTGTTTTCATTATCTCCACCTCCTTAATGTCAGACTTTCTCTCATCTCTTCTTCTAATCTCGTGTTGAGTCTCTCCACATGCTGTAATTAGGCTGTTGATGGAAAACGAGCAGATACAGAAAAAAGATTTGGGAGCAAAAACAGAGCAAAAAGCAAAGAGAGGGACTGACAAGTCCAAAAAAGACAGATAGTAAATGAGACAGAGAAAGAGAGAAGACATATTTTGGATCAATAGATTAACTGAGTGCTCATGTATTATGCATCGGAGCCCTGCAGCACTTTCACATAAAGAGAATGTTGGGCAGGATTGGCGTGTAAAAGCTTTATCACTGCAGGCCTGTTTACTCAGAATATTCGAGGGGACCGCTGTCGCACTGAACTCAAAGTATCAAAGCACAACTGGGCCAAGGCACCAAACCGTCCTGAACCCAGAACCTCACACAGCACCGCAGTTCAACTGCAGCCTTGTGTTGAAATCAGCATTTAAATTTATGTTAAATTTTACATTCTCACACTGGTTTGTGGTTTCACAAGACAGAAAACTGACGAAAACTGACATGTTATTTAGTTTCTGGGACACAGAAGTCATTCTACTTTATTTTGCATATAGTGTTATGGTATAAAAGAAAATGCACCCTCTGTTTGTTCTGTAGTCATCATTTGGTTTTAACAAGCTTCTAAAATTATTTACATGTAACCATTTAAGTGTAATTGTACAGAACCCCACAGCAGATTCCGTATGGTTATTCTTTTTTTTTTTAAAACAGAAGCCAAAAGAGAAAAAAAAAAACAAAAAACTCTATGCAAAAAAGCAACAAATTAAAGTAGTTTCTTTCTGGTTTGATCAGAGTCTCACCTCATGGTGGATGAATTTTTGTTTTCTTCTCTATAGTGTTGCTTCATTCCTACATGATGCAATTTTGACCAAGCTTGGACAGACTCTCTCACATTAGACTGTGTGTGCAGTTATTAGACAAGCTGTGTTTTTGAGTATTCATTTTATTATTGAGCTACTGCAGAGCTTTTAGTCAATCCAACTTGTTAATTAAAATCTGATCTGACATCGGGCCTTCAAAAAAGTGAAAGTGAAGTTTTAACTTTCTTAGGAGCATAACTATATGTACACAATTATTTGGCAACTATCTCAATGCAGAATAATTATAAAATCAAATGAAAAGCAGAAAATTGACCTATATCAATTATTTGTTTTTATCTGGCAAAGAGAATTATATATTACATATAATAAGAGGGGTGGTAACCAACTTGTTGCTACCCCTCTTTTTAATAATTACAAGTCTTCCTTTGATGGAGTCTTTTGAAAAAAAAAGACCTGATTCTGTTACACATATGGAGTAGAAGCATTTGAGTGTGAATTGCAAACTAGAAAAAATATATATATTTTAAAGGTTTCTTCCAGGTCTTCCAACTCTGTAAATTCTCATCTGGGTCATGTAGAGAGAAAGGGGTCTAAAAATATCTGAAATAAAATTGGACATTATTCACCTTCTGATCAGCGAGACAAAACGAGCTTCTAAAAGCAACATCTGAAGTTGCTCTTGACATCACCTGCTGGTTCCTCCCTGTGCTTCCCTTTCCTGAAAAGTCAACATCCAGACAATCCACGGAGGGCCGAGCATCAAACAGCTAGAGCCCCTGAGCTCTTCCCCTGATACAGCCACGCTTATTTCCATGCAAACAAAATCCCTTTTCTCTCCTGTACTACAAGAATAGAGAGGAGTTGAACAAAGGGAAAACAAGTAAACAAACAAAATGGTGTATGAACATGTCACTGAAACAGGGGGTGGAGGGTGTTTGGTGGAGGGAATTCTATTAGAATAGCGTATTCATGCAAATTGATATTATCAAATGTTCTCACTAATGTCTCTGGTGTTTGGAACTGGAGGGATAAGTAAGAAGAAAAAGATGTTAATACTCAGAAGAGACGCGTCAAAGCTATTTGAAGATCCTGCTGTATGGATGCTTTGTTTAAGATCTTTTATCAAATGTAGCTTTGATGGCAGAGAGTTCGTATGCACATAGAGATATGAAGATAACTACAGAGAAAAGGCTGTCCGCAGGACGCCATTACTGCTTTGCTCCCAAGATACAACAAATATGCTAAATAAATGTAAAAAAAAAATATCTTCCCAAATAGAGAATGTCTTATTTGAACCCATTTAATTAACTGTAGTTTTAATTCGGTTCAGTCGATAAACTAAAATGTTTTTCATGCATGTGTCCGCAGTGTTTAGAATTGGAATAAATTCAATCTGATGGTTTGCAATAAAAGAGCTAAATCCTTCTTTATGTGTGAACCAGAAGACTAGAGACTTAGATGTGCATCAAACCTGTTTTTTCCTTCAGCACATTTTTCTAAACACTATTATCTGGGCACTGACGAAAAGGAAAGAAGAAAATCCAATGAGATTAACTCCAGATACCCAATTTCTCCCATGTCTTCATTTGGATAAAATATTTATCGTTAGTGCCATAGGCCATTTGGATTTACTCCTACTGATTTAGACCAACTTGCTGATCAAATTGGTGATATTCAGTAAAAAGGCGGGTTCTGGCTTTGCTCTTCAAGTGGGCTGCACAATTACGATAGTGGACACCTGAGGTTGGAAGCATAACTGGATAAAATAGCCCTGAATTTTCTATCAGAGAAAACAGAAAATACTGTGAAGTTTTAGATATATTTTTTTAGTAGCAGGTAAGCATATTCCCCTTCAAACAACATAAACTGCATGATTCAAAACAGAAGAGTTATTGCTATCGTCTTATTGTTTAAAATCAAGATATTACTCAACTCTTGCACCAACTTGAGTCAGAGGCTGCTGCTAAAGAATTTCCCAAAGGATCTCCGGTAGATGAACATATGAAAAGGCAAAAACAGGGTAAAAAAAGAAGGAGAATGAAGCCACGATGGGTACTTAATGCCATCTGATCAGGACTGAACTTCAAACAGGCCTCTACATGACCAGAGTACAGATGAACCTTAAACTTTTACTTCAGGTATATCTTTTGGTGGATTTTGTAACTTTTCTTACTAGCAAAGCAGTTAACGTTTGCTTTTGATTCTGTTTCACATTAATGTGGACAGAATTCATATTTAACAAAATCCAGAATTAAAAGGTAAAAACCAGAGGTGACCACTTTAAAAGTATTATTCATAAACATTAGTTTCACTAATGCTAAAGGACGACACCGTAAAGATATTTAGTGAAAGCTAATGCTAACATGCTAACTTCATTTCAAAACATATCTGCCGTTGAAAGACTACAACCCTTGAACACCAATATACTTTTGACAAACTTTCTTGGACAAGATATAATGCTTATATCTTGTCTTTACTGTCTGGGTTTTCTTTACTTTGTTCTGTATGTTTCTTGCTTGAAATAAAGTTATTGAGGGAAAATTGAGACAGAGAGAGAGAGAACGTGATGAGAAGAAGTGGAACAAAAAAATTGTTTAGCGCTACTAGCTCATTAGCAGTGCCTAACACTGGTTTCCACCTCTGTGCTCTGTTGATGTTGGTCAATTGTGGTCTCCTCAGGAGACAGCATTTCTCAAAATAGTTTAATACTTCACCTTTTTGTGATTTTGATCTGAACGTACTGACTGTCTTTAAGAGATTTGATCTCAAAAATTCCACTTTGTAATTAGTGCAGTGGGTGCCTCACAGAACAACAGGAGACAAAGTGATTCTATACAAATATAGAAAACTAATGTAAATACTTGACATAGGATCGATTTTGGCTATAAATGTAGAAACAGACAGAAACCAGTAGTTACATGTACAACATGCTAGTCATTACTGTTGTTACAATGCCCCAGTTTAATTGACGAACTGATCAGGCTTGTGTACTGCATTGATATTTTGTTATTTTTGGTAATGCTGCAATATTTCTGAACTCCTGATTTAGTGTAGGTCTGTTGTTTTGTATACCTTCTAGAAAAGGCTGCTCAATGCATGAATGGAAGTATCGTACATTGGTGTTGTAACAGAGGGCTTCCATACACCTCAGAGCTCCAGCTGGTCCAGGGTGGTGGGGGTCTTTGTCCCAACTATCCTCCCCTCCATCGCTTGTCCTCACCCTCACACCCCCACCCCAATTCCTCCGTCTCACTCTAACAGGATTAGAAGGTGGAAGCTACTTGCTCGGCAGACCTCTGAGCGTATGTCTGAGCGAGAGACTGACAGAAATAGAGGTGGTCTTGTATGTGTGCGTGTGTGTGCATGTGTGTGCATGTGTGTGTGAGTGTGATGATGGGGCTTTAGGGGAAAATGCCCACTCTCATGTGTTTAGCGGTGATAGACCCCACAACAGCTTTGAGGCGGTGGTCCCAGGGGACACCAAACACCAGGGGGCGTTTGTATGTGTTCCTGTGTTTCACCATGTGTTGAGCTACTCTATATAATATGAAGCACAACTTCTTCTACTGTATACTACATTGTCCACACTTACTGGTAAACTAGCCATTGTGTCAGAAACATCAAAACAAGACTAAGAACAAAACAGGACAATAATTGTAGAACATTTTTCAGGTGGGGGAAATCGATTTACAGTTTCCTGATATTCCAGTGAGTTTATTCACTCTGAGCTAAGCCCACAGCATTACAGATCCTAGGCCAACAGGGGGAAGGAATCTTACTTTGTAAGATTTTTTTTTTTTTTTTTTTTTTGCAGTGCTCCCTGGTTCAACACACATGGATGGTGGTTCATTAGCAGCCGTCTGCAGAACATTGACATGCTGAGGTGGTAACTACCACCAGGGAGAGAGCTAATACATGCAGGATGCACCACTGCTTTAATAGATAATGACAGTGTGGAACCTGATGTGTGTACCTTTACATTTTCAGTAAATCTCTGATGCTTAGGGACAAGAACCTGAAATCACACAACTTCAGAAACTTTTTCTGTGTTTTATACATTTTTATAACGGAGAATGAGTTTAACAATTTGGTTCATGCTAGCTGGTCAGGTTTGATGAGGATCCTACCACAGCGGGTTATTGAATTATCTTGTCATGTGTCATGTCTCTTCATGCTACCATGCTGTGACAGATGTTCCTGTAAAGACTTCCAATAATGACCTGTGTTCTGGGCTGCACAGCTGCAGCGCCGGTCTGCCTCTTGCCTTTGGGCCCTGCTTCTTCAGAGGCCTACCTGCTATGGCAGGGTGCATCGGGAGGGCCAGTGCTCTCATTACAGCTACAATGAAATAATTATGAATGGTGCGCAGAGACCTCATCACAAGAATATCTATTGTATTATTTATTCAGCCAGTCCCCTGGTTCAGGGGAAGAGAACACATATAAACTTGCAGCCATGCTTCTCTCCTCCTCATTCAAGCTGCTGTTTGCTGCTCAAAGCGGAGGCCCACTCTGGCTTGGACTCTTCCTTTCATTCTGTGCTCTTCTTCGTTCTTTCTCTCTACTTGTTTTTGCTTCAGGAGCCGGACCGGGAGCATCTACAGGGACCCCAAGGTTTCTTTTCTCTACAAACCTCACCAGACGGATACAAGAAAGATATAAACAGAAAAACTCTCTGTTTTTACATGTAAGCTATGGTCAGTAAATGATTTAATTTTAAGATATGCTGTATTAGTAATATCTAATGTTTAATGTTCCTGTGGGAAAAGAAACAAAGAGGTCCTTTGAGAGTGTAGAGAAGAAGGATAATGGTGCCGACAACATGAAAGCTTTATCTGCACCAAGAGAAGAAACTTTGTTGCTAGACCCCAGTCGCTCACGGAGGATGAAGCTGCAGCAGCAGCATGGCAGGCGCAGCACAATGGGCCTCATTCAGAGGCAGTGCTGCATGCGACGGTGCTGCAAACATTGATGGAGAATAAAGAGAGAGGGAGAAAGAAAGAGGGCTGCATTGACAGCTGCATCATGGAGATCAGGAGGGAGGCATCGCCCCGGGCACGACAGGTGAGTGATGCTGCTGCGCGGCTGACTGTCCGGCTGCCTGGCTGGAAGCACTCAGCAGAGGATAATTACAGTGTTACTGCACGGCTGGTGTGGCTGAGATGCGGGTTGGATGGATCTCACTCCGACACAAAGACACTCTTATTAACGGTCATATTTTAGAAAGATGACGGTGCTCTCTGTTTTGCTCCAAAACAAACCAAACATGATAAGAAGCTGCTTTGTACAACTTAGCAGCACTTTCTAGCCTCCTTGTTTAGGTTTAAATGTTTTATGATAAAATGAAAAATTGACATTCACTACATAAAAACACATGTAATCTGTTTTCCTTACTATTTGACATTAAATCATTGTCTATTATGAGCTATAATCATTTATTGCTGAAGTTTACATACATTTCCGTAAACGTTATGACTCAATAGTTTGCTGTAATTTTGGCCCACTCCTCCTTACAGAATTGCACAATTATTCTGGGTCAGAGATCTGGGTGTTGTGATGGTCACTCCGAAACATTGGTTTTGTTGTCCAGAAGCTAATTCTTAACTAATTTGATGTCTTGCTTATTTTCAATTTGTAAAATCTATTTGAGCCAAAGCTTTAACATATTGGTTGATGACTGGAGATGTTGCCTCAACATCTCTACATAATGCTCCTTCCTTATGACATCTACTTAGTGAAGTTCACCAGTTTCTATCATCTCTTTACTTCCCAGCTGCTAGATGTTCTCGGATTTTCTCACTTTGTCCTTCATTGATTATGGACAAACATTTCAGTGTTAATTTCCTCAACCCACTAGAATATCTCTCCAAGAATTAACATATTTGTACTGAATCAATAAGGAAAACTTAATTTGTCTTTTTTATGATGCCATGATGGCTTCTTGTTCCCTGAGTGGCTTTTCAGTCCATGTCCTGACGTTGATATTCACACTTCATACTAAAATAAATAAATCCATCTCTGGGTCGCAGAAACCAATCTATTTGCTAAACAGTATGATGGCTCAACATTCCCATGGTGTTTAAACGTACATGTAACTGTGAGAGTTGTTCAACATGGCATCCCAGGATCTGGAAATTTTATCTAAGGATAAATTACATTTCTGGTGGTCTTAAATTTTCTTTCTGATATTTTTGCTAAGTTTGGATTTTGTTTCCCACAATTTCATAAAAGGAAGGGGAAGTTTGAGGTGTTGATGTGCCTCTGTTCAACTTCAACGTATATGTTGGTAATTTGTGTGGAAAAAGTGAATAGTGAATGTCATTATTTTGGCATCACAGTAATATAAAGCCGTGTATCATCAGCATATTGTAATACTCTATAATGTAAGACTGGGGAAGAACTCAAAAGTGTCTCAAGAATCCATGTGATCTTTTTGTGTATGGTATAGGTGCTTAACAAGCTATGTTATTTGTTAAGCCCTGTTGTGACTCTTCTCATTTTCACCTCCTTATATGTTAGAAAACAAAGATTCAAATTGACATGTTGATCAGCTGATTCCCTCTCTCCATATTTGTCTTCTCTCTTCTTCTCTCATGTCAGCGGATGCTTTCTCAGCATTGCTCTGTGGAGACAGTTTGGGTGCTGCATGGTGGGACACAATGAGAGCACTTCATCAATAATGCAAAATGTTTCAGTGGAAACTGCCTGGCAACCACGACTGCAACGCCTGCATCCTATATCGGAGAGAGAGAGCCTGAGAAACAAGAGAGAGGGAACAGCCGTGTTGGTAGCTGAGTTAAAGGAGGCAGGAGGGAAGGTAAAAAATTTCTGAGATCAGAGAGAAAGAGATGAAGCTGTTTTTATGTTCTGCTGTTGATCCTAAAGTCTGAGAGACTTATGCAGCAGATCAGAAAACTGTGCCGGCATTGACAGTGTGTGCTTTTCTTTCTCTGCCTCGTTTTTATCAAATGAATTTGGCAATTTATTTAGAGTGATACAAATTTAATTTAATCATTGTAATTATTATTGTGTCAACAAGTCCTTAGCGAAATCCCCTCTGCATTTATTGACAGACCTGGAAAGATGTGTAAGAAAGCCTTAAAATAAATTCATCAGAAGCAGAAATTTAAAATATTATAAGGTGAGTTCGGACTGAACACTTTGGGGCAATGCTTTGGAAAAGATGTAGCATTGGAGAAGAAATGTGACGCAGCCTAGGAACAAATAAATATATTGTTAAGATTAAAGATCTCAGGAATCACTGGAAAATGTCCAGTATGGAGAGAAAACAAACAGGAGCTGAAGACGTGTCCATTCAACGGCCTGGTGGTCAATTAAAGAGTCTCCTGCAGTGTTTTAAACATTCATCACTGCCCTCCTCCCCCGATTTGTAGCAGTGAATTATTAAATCTTCACCTATTTTTTAATTATTTAAATAGTAGATGTATTTTTTTAAACACCTGGCTCATTTGAAGATTTTACCAAAGGAATCCCTTCTTGGTCAGATCAACACTCAGAGGGACTCTCGTGATTTCTAACAGCCACTGGTAATCTTCATAGGCACTGTTTTTATTAAAGAAAATGTGTTAACACAAAGAGTGGTCATTATATATACATTTTTTTTTTTCAAAAACTTAAGCGTGATTTTGAAAACACTACTCACAAGGAGCACAACGCCTTAGATTATTAGCAAAATGGAAAATTTCAGTCTAAACTCTACAGTTTCCTATAAAAACTAAATTTTCTCAAAAAAGCATCCAACACATTCATCATATGGATTCAGTTAAGCACTGCTATGTTAATCTTAAAATGAGGACCTATCATGCAAAATTCCTTTTTTGCACATTTGAATCTTCTTTTTGGGTTTAAATTCCTTCTAAAAACAGCCTGGTTTTTTGGAAATAAGTACAATTCTTGGGTGTCCTGAAAACAAGCCATTTCAAAAACTTTGTGATAGTTAAGTGACAATAAATGGGCAGTGCACCATTACCAAGCAACCCAAGCAGAGCTCCAGCATGTTTGGTCAGCTGGTTTTACCTCTGTATGCACTGTTCAATGGCGTCTGGAAAAGGCAAGTGTTTTATTGTTGACTTACCATCCAGAAACTCTTGTTGCATTCTTGCTGGCTGTGCGGGAGGTTTTACTTCTGTTTTTCAAAGATGTACAGTTGTCTTGTTGCACATCTTTTTGCAGCCATTTTTAAGTGCAAGTGTAAACGCTGAGTTGGGGGGCGTGGCCAGCAACAGCCCATTAAAGAAAATATGATTTGATTTGGTTTGATTTGGATTTAAAGTGACAGTGGCCCTAAAACAGCTCATTGTGTAAGGAACTCAACATAGGCAGAGCTGAGCAGACTAAAATCCTCATTATCTAAGAATTATTTTGTGCAAAAAATGTAACAAATATGTTTATTTATAGCTGATGGACCTATCCTAACTTGGTCCATAGCACAATAAGTGACCTTTAAAACACTTGTAGCATTTACACAGACAAATAGTAAAAATGAATTCAACAACACTATACAGTTTGTTATACCTGGGTAGTTGTGGGACAATTTAAATGTTAGTGTGTCAGCATTTGCAAGTAAATTTGATCAACTTTTGAGTCATGATAAATCACCTTTAATTATGTACATTAAGGAAACCTCTCTGTATCTGGGAGGTGGTGGATTGGGACTTGGTGTTGTGGACGGGGATTCCTTCCTCCCATCTCTCCCTCTTTAAAAGGTGATTAATACTTGATGCAACGAAGATAGCTACCAGTTGTACGGCAGCATTTGGCGGATGATTGAGACTATTGAGAAACGTCACTCTGTGTGTGTTTGTGTGTGAGGGTGTGGGGTATTGCCCAACTTTGTTTGGGTGATTAAGGCCACATGTTATTGATTGGCAGACTGCTTGAAGTTCACCATCACCATAAATAATTCCAGAATAAACAATCGCCTTTGTTGGCCACGCTGACAGCCTTTCATTGAAGAGGAGATGCATTTTTTATGATTTTTTTGACCTTTATTTAAAATGTACAAGAGTGATTTCTTATTTACAAGATGTGCAAACCATTCTCACACACTGATGTGAACAGTGGACCATTGAACTCTGTTAAGCAAAATACCCTGAACACATTTACTAAATTTTCTAAAGCAGCACCTTGGTTTAGTTCTTGTCCACATTAAATATTTTGCTGAACTGATATTTTTGTCTATTTCAGTCACAAACTAAACTCTTGCTGCCTTCACATGATTAAAAAATAAAAGTATCACTGCTCCCAACACACTCAATAATTATTTACATCCCTTTTGACATTTTTAGTTTTTTTCCCATTTCTTCTAAATATTCTGTTGTTTTTATGAACAAATATACTCTACATTTTATTTTTTTTTTAATAATCCCTTTCAGTGGCCACATTTCTGTGAAACTGAGTATGCTATTTTTAATCAGGTCCCAGTATGTTTTTTTTTTCTTATGTTGTTTGTCCTTAGTGCTCAGTGTATTTTCAAATTCTTTGCTGCTGCTGCACCAACATTTCCTAACAGAGAATAATAGTGATTTATATTCTATTATCCTCATTGTCCTTAGATAAATTCTACCTTATTGACCCGAATCTGACAGTATGGAGATGCACCTTTGCTTTCTGTTGCATTGTGTTGAAGAAAATTAATGTGTTGTTTCTGAATCAATTAACTGAGCGATGCTGGGATGAATTAGATTTGTTGTAACTGCCCTGGAATTAAATTTTCCATATGGTTTTGCCATAAAACAAACTCATCTTAACCAGAAGGTGTTTTGTACAATTCAGAACTAATAATTTCATAAGTTCATGTATGAAGATGAAAAAAAAAATCTGGAATGCAAAAAAGTAAGAAAGAAATGCATAAAATAAAAAATGCATCATGTGCTTGACTTGGAGCATTTCATCCTTTAATACACTTGTCGTGACTGATACTGTAGTCTTGATTAAGTCATGCTTCTTTTATTCAGAAGCCACACACAATGCCTGCCCCTGAGAGACAATAAATATTTTACTTTAATGCTGTTTTCATTTATATTTTATGATCAAATGTTAAGGAATGAGTTTCACTTCCACTTTAATATCTACAGGGCAAAATTATGTCTGTTGCAGATAAAAGACAAAAACAGAACATAGTAATAAATTCAAATGAGCAAAAAAAAAAAAAAATGCTTTTATGACTAAAGAAATGAGATAATCCTAAACTGGAACTGGGATAGAATCAGAGCCAGAAGTTCAGCAGCACAGAAACAGACAAATGATTTTTGAAGTATGAAAGGATAAACACTGTAACAGCAAAAAACTGGGACTTTTTTACAGTGAGGACGTCTGATCAGCTTCGCTTTGGTTCCTGAAAGCAAAACTAAAAGTAAATGAGATTGAGTCACTTACGATTCACCATACATAAAGTTGAAATCAGATTTTACATAAATTGTATAGAAATATGCATAACCCATTAATCAGGCTATTCAGAGTCACCCAAATGTTTTCTATTTGCTAAAAGCAAGAATTGAGAGAAAATTGTTTAGATGAATCTCCTTAGAGAGAATTATTACCCTCAGTTAAACCAGGCCTGTGATGACAGGAGCTGGAAAGTCACTTGAAGAGGAAGAAGACATTTCCCTAAATGCAAGATAAAAATCCATTATTA
The DNA here is from genome assembly GCF_001443285.1 of Poecilia latipinna. Taxonomy (NCBI): domain Eukaryota; kingdom Metazoa; phylum Chordata; class Actinopteri; order Cyprinodontiformes; family Poeciliidae; genus Poecilia; species Poecilia latipinna. The sequence continues at coordinate 26,155 of NW_015112762.1, read as the reverse complement.
ACTGAAGTGTTTGGCTACAGTTGGAGGGGAAGGATGGACTCCATCCTAATAGCAAAGTACAGAGGTGGAAGCATCATGTTGTGGGGACCAGTGTCTTTTATTTAATAGATGGAATCATGATGAAAAAAACTCCATGTGTTCAGACTCCCACTTACACAGGAAACAGTGTTCACATATTAAGTGCTTTGCATATTTTATATGTATTTCATCTTTTATTTTTCTATCCAGCAAGCTAAGAGGTTCCAGTTTGGTTATATTTTATAAATATGTCTAGGTATGATAATATGAGAAAACTACAATTTTCTGTTTATTCAGACAGTATTTAATATTCCTGCCACAAAATCATGGTAAAATTTGTTTAGTTGTTATAGTGAAAAATGTAGCACTTCATGTTATAGAAAGATGGTCAACCTTCTTGCTACTAGAGAAAACGTTTTAAGAAATTGGAAGCTTATCAGTTTGTCAATCAATAAAATAGATAAACTTCAGGTTAACTCCATAATCAATAACTTGCATCCCTAAAAGCAGCATAAACCTAAATGAATGTAAACTTGAATAAAACAATGAAACAAATATCTTGAATAAAAATCTCTCTCACTATTCTTGCATTTAGCAAACAGGCTTAATATAAGCATCTCTTTATCTTCAATATGTAAATCTCTGAACTGTAAAGGGATAAACTGAGCACATATATGGGAGAACAAATGAAACCGACGCTGACGACTGAAGATTAGAGCAAACAGTACAAGTGGGTCTAAGTGTTTTCCTTCATGTGAAGTCGTTCCCTCTGCCTACTGGGAGGCTCTGGTGGTATCCCAATGCCTCTGAGACAACCTCATCCATATTACATCATCTTTACCATGAGCTCTGATCGCCCTGCAGAGACGTAAAAGAACAACGATACAAGAGCTGGAACACAAGGAGGAGAGACAACAGTGGAAAACCATGGAACATAAAGGAATGGAAATAAATCAGAGTGAAAGCAAAGATGAAGAACATTGGAGAGGGAGAAGAGAAGAAAACCCGGTCCTCCAGTGGACTCTGGGGACAAATCATGAAAAAGAGACTATAAGAAAAGGAAACATAAAGAAAAAAAACACTGAAACAAGATGATGGGATGCTCAAAAATAGAAGTGAGATGCTTTTATGTTAAACGACACACCCAACTCTTGAGACATTTTTGCACCGCTCCACACTCACACAAAGACTCACACAGAGAGACACACTCCCATCAGCCTCCTGTCCCTCTGTATTAGGAGCCGCCTCGGGGCATGCGAGGCTCAGACATACTGAGGCAGCCGGGCAGAGACAGCAGAGTGGAAGTAGGGGGAGATCAGTCTGTTAAGAGCTGTCGTTTAAATAAAAGTTAGCTCTGGGAGCGGGCGCTAGCACACACTGTGGGGGGCACAGAAGGTTGAGGGTCTATGGCTACGTTTCCATTACAACCGGGGGCAAAACCTTGTAAATATTCTATTGAAGAAAAGAAACAATTTCACATTTGTAACGGAAATCCAGCTAGCGTTACATTTCCATTAAATAAGAAACAGAATGACAATCACTAGAATACATTTGTTCACATGATAAGTAATTAAAAATCATGCCGCACAATCATCCTCCTACTACTTCCTGTTCTTCTTCTCCAAGACACTGCAAAAACACAAAATGTTACCAAGTAATTTTGGTCTATTCTAGTGAAAACATCCTAGTTCACCTGTCCTGGAAAAAGACAAGATAAAGGACCTTGCTTTAAGTCAATAATTCCTTAATATTGGTTTTAAAAAAAATACTTGTTCACTGACAGGTAATTTCACTTATAAGATGAGAAAATGTTTTATAAGTGAAAACAAGCTTCTATATCTTGCTGAGAATTTACTTTTGAGTTAGTTTAGTTTTATTTCAAGTGTACTAAAATATTTGCACTACAAAGCAGGCCAAAAATACCTGGTAAGATTTTGTGTTTTTGATTATTGGGGGCATTTGTTTGACAATTTAACAAAAAACATCTGAATGTGGAATCTTCACTTTATTGCCACTGTCACAACTTAAAATTGTACAAACAAGCTATAGCACAGAGGAAGCTAATAGCTAATAGCTAAAACCCGCAAATACTGGAGAGCCCCTGTAAAAACATATATAACTCACAATTTTGATTCTTCAAACACCGAATATATCTTAATAAGCATACTGTCACAACCCGGCTCATGTGATCATGAAAAACAAGACACACCAATTTTAGAGCAGATTTATTCATGTTTATTCTATGACCTGCAGCGTTAAGAAATAAAAACCAAGCTAAATTAAAGATTATCAAAAGTAAAAACAAAAACAAAAACAAAAAAAAGAACAAACCAAAGCAGAACCAAACCAAATCACTGGGCAGCCTTCTACAAAAAGACAAAGGTCAGCCAGACCTTACTCTTGGGGATACAGCCAATCAGCACCAAGACTAAAGAATGGGGCTCCTGGATTGGCTACTCTGTAAACACCAAGCATGACAGTGCAAGTAGGATTATGCCATTGGATTTTGTTTCTCAACTGTCTTAGATAAGTTCCAGAAAAAAAGTCAGTGGTGTATTTTCCATGAATAATTTGGAATTACATTCCACAGAAAACTTCACAAATAGTCAAATCTGCAAATACTGAAACGGGAATAGAAGCTTATTGACTAAGTAATTATTAAGAAATGAATTAGTAAGAAATAACATTCAATAAATGAGACTGATAGGACACTAATAAATTTATAGATAGTTAAGTGGTTTAATAGTTGTGACCGCTTTATGATCCACAATCTTTTGAGGCATTAATAATTCTCTACTTCAGAGATCAGTATGTAGCCGTAAACTCTGTCCACCATGCACTATGCAGGTATGAACTATTTATTAGCATTATTATTTACTATTCATATAGTTTTTATGTCACTAAACCATAGTGTTCTACATGTTCACTTCTATTTGTGATCATGTTCTATCATCAAAATGGAAAGAAATACCTTGTTGTCATACTACTGAAAATAGTTAGCACTGCAAAAAATGCTTCAGGTTTTCAGATCCGAAGGTAGTGTTATCTACTGCAGGTATGACAACTACTCATAAATGCATCAGAGAACCATGTTTTAAAAATCAGCCCATCATAATTATTCTTTTTATTTATTTATTTATTTATTTTATGATTTTATGAGTCATATTTGTCTTTGAGATAGTTTTTCTGCTTTTTTGTTATTTTTAATGCAGAATTTTTAAAATTTACATAATGAATTATTTTATTAATTAGACATGATTCAATTGATCAAGTAAAAATTGAAGATTCATGAAATTCTGGATTTTTTGTTTTAAAAATAAAATAAAGATAAAAAAAAAATTCAGGAGAGATCCAGAGAGGAAAGCTTTGCTGTCTGCAACCATAAATGTGCACTGAGACCAGATCTGATCAATGCAACAAAAACACACAAAGCAACTTTTAATCCAGAATTTCATCACTTTGATCACTATCTAAGTCATTAGTAATGCAGATTTTAAGCAAAATAAAGTTCTTCAAACTTCTATTGATATCAAACAAACAACTTTTTTGTTTCTGAAATTGAGCTGAATTTGCATGGGCAAGAGAATAAGAGTGATGGAGGGAGTGAGGGAGGGAAAGTGGGAGGGATGATGGGTTCTTTAGTGGTTGTGTGATCGCAGCCACCAGTTCCACAGCTGGTGCACCAGCAGGCAGCCCAGCCTGGCCATATGTTGCCTGGGCTGCTCCCATTGCTCCCATTATCCTCGGAGTGTAGCCTCGACCCCCCCGCCATCCCACTCCCAACTTCCCAATCCCAAACCACCAGCATTACAATGCTCTTACACCCCCCCTCCACCCCAACCCAGTGCCACTTTCAGCTCCCACCACAGCTATTATGGTTTCAGAAAAGACTTCTACAGTATCCAACCTGAGGCCGGTTGGCCACACAGCCATTTTTAGACTGGGATTACTGTGGGCCTTTAGGGAACCTAATGCTACAGATAAATGATCATATGCATCAAAGACAACGTTTTGTTGGTTTATTGTTGGTCTGTTTATGAACAGAAGCAGAGAGGATGATTATAGACCCCAAATAACTTCACATTTCTATTCATTATGAGATAAACAACAACTAAACTACAACAATTATAACAGATTGATAAAAAAAAGATAGAAATTCTTTATTGATCCCAAAGGGAAATTAAATGTTGTTGTAACTCATATTAATTCAAAAGTTCAAAGAGTTATAGTAGATAGTGGTGGCTGTTGGCAGGACAGATCACTTGTATTACAGCAAATTTGAAGAAACCTCAAACTGAATATATACACTCTGTTTTCCCAAGACTTTATGGAAATCTGATCAGCAATTGTAAGAGAAGTTTGATTTTCTAATAAAAATAAATACATTTTCTTGGGTTATTCATATTGTCTAGTATGAATAATTTGGACCTAAATGTAGGTCCAAATTTAACAGAAGTACAATCTACAACTCATTCACACAGCCTTGGACAAAACCTGTCTTTGTGACTCTGAGTTTGACTGAGCAGTCTGTGGTCTTCAGTTTAACAGGCTCACTGACGGCCACTTCAGAGTTCTCATAAGCATCAGCATCTACACCTACAACAAATATTAGTTTCAGAAAATTTCAGGGGAAAAAAATCCTTAAATATGAATATTGATACCTTAAAAACATTTAACATCAACACTTGGGTACTCTTCAAATCTTTGTTAGATGTTTGTGATTTTTAAGTCTCAATCAACGGGTCCTGTGCCGTTAGCACAACCCCAGCTGCAGTTGGGTTACCTAGCAACCCAACTGCAGCTCCAGCACATTTGGTCAGCTTGTTTTTACTGCTGTGTGTGCTGTACAATGGCTACTGTAAAAGGCAAGTTTTTTTTTTTTTTTGTTTTTTTTTTTTGTGGACTTATCATCCAGGAACCACTTGCTGCACTCTATTTGCATATCTATTTGCAGCCATTTTTGCATGCAAGTGTGTTGAGTAGGGGAGCATGGCCATCAGCAGCTTAGTTAGATTTAAAGTAACAAAGGCCCTAAAACAATTTATTCTGAAAGGAGCTCAAAACTGGCAGAACCAACCAGACTAAACTCTGATTATCCAAGAATGATTTTGTGCAAAAACTGTAATGAGCATGTTTTGCATAGACCATAGACCTATTCTAGAAACCATAATAAGTCACCTTTAGAATTAGTATACAGGGCATGAATAACAATTGTCATTCTCTTGAACTGAAACAGTCTGATTAAACATTACAATCAAATATTTAGCAGAAAACTTGCAAGACCAGCTTAATTTCTTTCAGTTCTTTCGTTTTTGGATTATTCTCTGTTTGGGGGAGCAAGACCAGAAAGAGCTCCTCCATCATGATTTCCTCACCACCCGGCCCCTCGTCCTGTGTGGGCCCCTGGCAGAGATTCAAGGTTATCTACAGTTTCACAATTCCTGCTCTGATTGCTGTCACTTAGCCGGCCCCCTGCTTACACACACCAAGCCGCATAATCACATCATCAGAGCTGGCTTTTAATCTGCTCCACCACCCCTGGCCTCTTGTTCCATTAATCAGCTCTTTATAGCTTATTACATCTTTATAATATGCATTGTGACTTTATATAAATAGAAATATAAACACAATTAGAAATGTTGGGGATTTATTAATTATTTACTATTTTAGAAGCAACAGCTGATCAGAACCCTTGATGGTTTCAAGGGTCAAAGGTGAGCTTCATTTGAAGTAAACCTTATTAATATTACAGTCAGTTATGTTTCTGTTTAACTGAATTATTTCCCCATCAAGGCAAATTATAGTGTAGATTAATACTGCATGAAATTCAAAATAAAAATTCTGATTTAAACAGCAATTTTAGGTTTGTTTGTTGCTTTTTTCATTATATTTTCCATTGTTTTCTCTTAAAAAGAAAAGAAAAAGAAAAGTCTTGGGAGGAAACGCCACAGCCCCAGGAATGTTTGAAAATAATGAATTTATAAGATTTAAACTAATCAATTGAAATTAAAATCGACCAACAATTTTATTCAATAAAAAAATAGAAAAAAAAAATCCAACTGAAGACTAGGAATATAGACAAATGTGATAGACGGATGAGCTGTTTTCTGCTTCCAAAGCCTGCAAATAGCAGAAAAAGTGTAGTAACGGAGTCACAGTTAGTCCTCATTACATATTGATACAACAGATCATACAGTAAAGTGAGTATTAAGTATTAAGCACTTTAAACCCCCCACTCCTTCTCCAAAATTTGTGAGCCAAATCTGAAAAGCTTTAATGTTTTATTTACTGTGAGCTGGTGAGCAGCAGTATGATAATTATTTGCCTCTGCTGTGGGGTTTGGAGGATTCCTGAGTCACATTGCTCTCTGTGACAGTTTGATATTATGGCACTCACGCACACACACACACACACACGCACGCACGCACGCACGCACGCAAACGCAAACACGCACACACACACAAGGTGAAAAACAAATTATAAACATGGTTTTAGACACACATAAAATCCAGTGCATATATAAAGTTTTGCATGTGAATGTGTTTGAGATATTTGGGGTCCAAAAGCAGAAATATTGTGGAAGCGACAAGATCCTGCAAAGTGTAACTAAATATGTGTTTTTCTCAGGCTCAGCCATGAAGAACAAATCTTTAACATTTATCAAAGGACTGTGGAATTTCTAGAATTTCACAATGAGTGACAAACTTCTTAGTCACTCACTGACTCTGGATAGTTTTGATTTGGCCCAGACTATTCATATAAAGAAGACTTGTGTCATTTGTCATGTCCTTTAAATCCTACATTAAAATAGATTTTAGAATATATGCACAGTATAGTCAAAATTATAAACATCCTGTCCCAGAAACATTCATGTCCACAATGCAAAAACACAAAATCTTATGAAGTATTTTTGTCAAGTTTCTAGGGCAAATATCTCAGCTCACTTAGAAGACAATAAAACTAACTTACAAGCATCTTTTCAATAAGATGTAACAGCTTGTCAAGTCAATAATTCCTTAATATTTATTTTTTTAAAAATGTCAATTTATGTCACTCATACCAAGACATTTTCCCACAAATTAGAAGTGAAATGATCTAGTATTCATCAATATTAAGAAATTATTGACTAAAAGCAAGTTTATGTATCTTGCTCAAAAGTTAGTTTTAGATGCCAGGTTCCCCAGACCTTTTGGAAAGGATCCACCGTTCAGCACTTTGAGGCATATCCTCCTTGCAGAGGGAACCAATGACTGTCTCCATGATTGTGTCGGCCATTACACAACATTTCTGTGTGTAATGGCCGTCTTTATAATATATAATAGTGTAGTTGTTTTGATGTGATTCCAGCACTAATTGATTCAGCTGTGTTTACTTCTGCCAAAGCTTCCATTAAATGTGTGTAAACAGTTTATGTTTCCTATAGAATGAACTCCTGTCCTAATGCAGCTTTTTTATGTCTACTTTGTCGTCTCAGCTTCCAATCGGCTCCGATACCAATTAACTTTAAATGTTTACATTGATTTTATTGTATACATGTATAACTATATATTAACATGTCAGGCTGGTTTTGTATGGAGCCCTGTAAGGGACATGATTTTTTTTTTCTTTTTTACCTCGCAAAAGCATTACACTCCCTCACAGTAAATTTGAAAATACACCCTGCTCTATTTTGAATGCAGTCACAGTGATACCAAATGCCAATTTAAAATAGCACATATACACTTTTAGAAATTGTGTTTATAACTCATAACTATTTGGTGCAGAAAATTGATTGAAAAGCAAACTAATAACTTCATATTGGGTCTTTTGGTGGAGATGGGACTGCTCCTGAAAACTGCCTTTTATTCACTATTCAGACCAACAAACACAAAAAAACCTGCTGAAATATGTTATTTACCCTGCAAAAATAATCCAAAAATAGTCCAAATAGTTTGGATGTATTTTATCTGTCTTTCTTTCCTTCTTTCAGAGTTTCTCCCATGTTCATGCTTTTAGAGAAGGGATGGTATAAAGGCACATTAGGCCAATGTAATAGAATTAAAGAGTACATTTTATACCAAAAATTTAGAATTTTTAAATTAACTTCAGAAATTTTCAAGAAAAAAAAAAANAAGAAATATGTGAGTTTGAAATTTCCAAAAGTCAAAAATGTCCAAATATATTTGAATATTATGGCATCTTTTTTTTTTTTTTTTCCAAAAAAATGGCGCTAATATGCCATCATAGAATAAAAGCCCATGTTTGAACTTTTACTTTTACTTTGTCAATTTGCACATAGGTTTTTGGTGAGTTTATCCCAAAGAAAAGATACATCACAAACAAGATATTAGCATTCATGGAATTGCTCCCTGTAGCCAAGATGCCACATGAACAACCTACTAAATACATTATTGAATGTTATACTTTTGTGAGGTAACACAACAAACAAAAACATGAGCTTCTAATGTATGGCTCTCCATACTAATGACATAAGTTGTGAAATCAAATTAAAATCAGAAGTTCCTTGTCTCTGATTTGTTTCTTCTCTCCTCCAGCATCTACATCCTCAGAGGAAATGGCTGTGCTCTGGTCATCAGGACTCCTCCTACTGTCTGTGGTTCAATCATCATCTTGACCAGGAACATTCTGCAGGAGTCATACAAGAAAACTGTAATGAGCTGATGTTTTTAAAACAGCTGGTGCTCCAACTTGTTGAGTGTTCAACAAGATTCTGAAACAAAAAGATAGAGTTTCTACATAGGCTATGTGCCAAGGTCCCTTTGTACTAGTAACACCTGATCCTGGATCTGCATTAAGCCAGAATTATTAGTTGATGAGCTGATTGGTTCCCTCAGTCGGTTAATCATCCAATCAGTGAATATAAGATACATTTATTTCTGATTGACTTGAACACTGAGCACCAATTTAACTCTCACATCGTCCTCATCAGCAAGTCACCTGTCTTTTTATGGATGTTTTAAAAACAGGGCATACCCTTTATAAAAAAAATTAATTAATAAAAAAAAAACATATTTTGGAAGTATTACGTATAATTTATTTAAGGATTTTTTGTGGTGTAATTCTTCATCTGTAAACCACCTGAAGGAGATTGTTGTCATGATTTATGCTCTGAAGCCTCCTTATGAAATCTGAATAAAACAATAACAGGGTAAAAAAAAACAGTAACATAAATGAAGTGTACCACATAACACAATGGGCCGATACATTCTTAAACACCAGTATCATCATATTTGCTTTTCCACATTTACTGTTTCTAAACAGAACGGGAAAAGTCCTCAAATCTTCATGCTTACCTGCTGAAGTTGTTGGTATGTGTTTGAGCCTGATTTAAAAACTAGTCAATTCAGAGCATGCAACATTTTTTATGTCATCTTTTTTTTCTACTGTAGTAAAATCCACATGCAGTCAGTGTGGAAAGTTGGTTTTAAAGATAAGTAGAGCAGCGTTGCGAGCAAGCGAAAGTTTTTGTGCATGTAATATATGAAACTGAAAACAAGAGATTTTGGTCTTGGACTGAAAATATGCTCCTGAATATTGTAAAAAAATATTTCTAATTACACAGCAGTGAAGCAACCCAAACAGACGATACAAGGTGGACACTTTTAAAATAAAAACTGATTTTAAACTCAAAGCTGGTTATTTGATTTGGAAACTTAATAGGGGACGGCCAGACGAATGCAAGAAACTGTGTTTTTCTGGCATGTTTGGAACTAAAGTTGTGCTAAAGATTTAAGAATAAAACCTCACACAAAGAATAAACCAAAACAACTCAAAATAGCCACTGATTCTGGCTTCAGATATTCACAAATGTCATTTATGTTTACATTTTTATGACCAGAGATAATGCTTTATAGCTTAAGGACCAAATTTCCGCAACATCTAGGATTTTTAATTTCACAACATCACACACACAAAGAGCCGCCTGAACACTGTCAACGTGTCTGTGTGTACCTGATATTGCAGGCTGCGGTTTCTGGGCCCGCTCTCCCTTCTCCTCTCGGCTTGACACAGGATGCAGCAGTGGTCAACGTTTGTTTGGTTAAAGCTGCAGAACCACAAGGTCAAATTTCAGAGACGGGAGAAAAAAAGCTGGACATGGAAGACACAGAAGAAGAAGAAGAAGAAGAAGAAGAAGAAAGCTGAGAAGGGAAGAAGCCCCCATACGACACCTTTTTTCAGCATCGCTCAGAACCTGTGATCCAGCACGCACACACAAAAACACACACACCTTTGTTTACTAAACTTTCCGCCTTTGAAATATTTATTAGCGTTGGGAGTCTCAGCGAACCTGTGTGTGTTTGCGTGTCTGTGTGTGTGTAAAGCAGTGGGAGGTTGCCCATGAGATAGACATCTATCAGGGGAAGAGGTGATAAGTGTGTGCGAGTGGAGAGAGCAAGAGATTGGGTCATACTCATGTGACTGAGAATGTAAATGAGCATCAGTTTACACACACACACACACACACGTGCGTGGTTTTACAAACTGTCCGAACTGACGAAAAACAAGGCCTCACAGGCTTCTGACCGCCTGAAAACATACAGACATTTAAACATTTTCTCACAGCTCTTTATGTAATGCCCCCTATCTGAGTTTTTCCGTTTAAAAAAATACTATTTTTTTGCTATATGAAGTCACTGAGTAGTTGGTATCACAGTGGACAATAAAATGGATGTCAGACTGGAAATCTCCCACAGAGACGTCAAGCTAGCAGCTACTGAGAGCCGTGCTAAGTTTTCTAAAATTAGCTCAAAGCGACTGCCGGGGTCTTGGTGCTCAAATCCAATTTTTTTGTTCATGGTCATTCATTCTACTAATTAAATGAGACCACAAACTTCTACGTGAAGTGTTTCTGAACAGCTGTCCAGAGTCAGGTTAACAAGAAACTTGGATCCCATCCACACAGAAATGGATTTTTTTTTCTTCTGAAACAGGTTGTCAGTTTCAAAAACACCCACAACCACGAGGGACCATCTCTAGAAATACCTTTTGAAAATAACTTCTAAGCACAGCAATATTTTATTGAGCCCACATTTCTGTATTAAAAATGTCTGATGTAATACTCTCATCTTAAATGTCGTGTTTATAGTTGAATGCAGAAAATCATCAAAATTAACTGAAATAAAGGCTTGAAAACATCAGTTTGTGTAATTAATCTTTTTTTCAATTTGTGAACTGAGTTACTAAAATAAAAACACTTTTCAATAATATTCTAATTACACACAGCATTCTTTCAACACATAAGTTACATTTCTGATAAAAAGAGAAAGATAAACGAATGTGAATTAAGGAAGTGCTTTTTATTGAGATAAGTATATTTGCATTATTACAAATCAGTAACAACACTTTGTAATTGCTGGTCAAACCAGTGTGTAATAAAAGGGATTTCACCTCTTCCTCATGCTTGTTGCATACAGACATACAATATATAAATATTTAACCTTCAGAGGAAAATAAATAAATATAAAAGAACAATATGCACAACCAGTATTATGATACAGAAACATAGACATTATAATATAGAAAAATTTACTTTTAGATTAACAGAAACATGAGTAAATTTAACATGAAAAACTGCAACATTATATAAAAATTAGTTTTAGAGATGACAGAAATGTTCATACAGTTAACGGGGGGAAAAGAACAGGAAATGCCCTGGTACAAAATTACCAGGACGTCTTTTTTTTTTTTTTTTTTTTTTTTTTTTTTACAAAAGTTTGTCACACAAGGGCTTTTTTTTTTTTTTTTTTTTCTTTTTTTTTTTTTGTTTTTTTT